>NC_046384.1:19496532-19796532 GCF_011125445.2 Fundulus heteroclitus | reverse complement strand
GCAATAAGTTATGTTATTGGTTTATTAAAACATTTTTAATAAATCAATAACATAATAAATCTGGATAGACCAACATAAAGTAGTGCAAGATAATGAAGTAGTAGACGTTTTCAGCATTAAAACTGAGCCCTAGACCTACGTTGTTCCACAGTCTCGCTCCACAGACAGAAATACAGGGTTTTGATGGATGTGGGAAATTCAGTTACTAAAATGCTACACCCCTATCCCTATTAAAGAACAATTGCAAATGTAAACCGATTAAACATTGTTTCTTTATATAGTATTTGTGCCACTTTGTAATTGACCAAATCAGCGAGTTTTAATGTTTTAGTATTTTTAAAATGTCCATACTGGGTATTATGAATGATCCTGATTGCTAGGTTTTTTTTACAGCATAAGCGAGTGTTCTAAAGCAAATAATTATTACACCTAACCTTTACACAGCAATCTAAATATAGAAAAACAAGTAGATGATAGAGAATGCGGAGAAATTGTGCTCTGGAACATGTTCAGCCGTACTCCGTATGGAAATACTTCACATTTTGTTCTATACATCATCTATTATCAAACCCAAAAACTTATTTTCATAAACTCTTTCAATGTTTTCCCCATCCACCTGTATATGCACAATGTCCTTTATACCTACCAAATAATATGATTTTAGTTTTACTTAGATATAACTCATGATTTTGGAGAAATAAACAATTACTATCTACAGTTTTATATGAAGCGACTTCTTTAGCCAATTTCATTTTATTTGGAAAATCACCGGGTTGAAACAATAGATTACAAATGTATGTGAGCGGCTCTAAAATCTCCTGAATTTGCTTTTTCACAACTGTCATACCACTGCTATGACAGCCAGTAAATGATTTGTATGTACATTTTTTTTTTACAATATTATTTCTGTTTTTAAACTTCAGCAAGAACCACCAAGCTGAGGTTTCTATCAGATTTTTGCTCCAATCGTCATTTGATGGTGGCTCTGGGGTTTTTTCTGCCACCTCAGGCACAGTATTTATGGAAAAAAAAATTTAACTATACACAACACTGTTATTTTATTTTGATGTTTGATGACCATTTAATGCATCCGGTATTCTCTTAATGTTGTTTCCATTATAGCATTCCTTCTTGCAAGACCTTAAAATTTTATTATTTCTATATTTGTAATATTTATCTTGTGCCCAATTCATTCCCAACCTAATCTAATGGATTCTCTGTAAAGTGTATTTTTCTATTTTACCTTTCTTCTCCTTCTCCGCAGAGCGGTCGGGCCACGGACCACAGATAGAAAAACCCACCAGCCATTTGAAAAGCCGAGCCCACCCAGCCAAGAAACAACGGTGTGCCAAGGTCAAATCTGAAAATGGGTAAACAGATATCATGCAAGGTTGATAATCCATAGGGTTTACTTTCACCAAAAACTTCCAGTGACATAATCTAAGAAATAATAGATTTACAGTGAACAGGGTCACTAGCTTTATACCACATTTGTTAACTTACCCGAGTCCAGTCAGGTCAGCAGAGAGGTTTTCAATTTTGACATACTCTGCATACACCGCATATCCACCTGTGGACAATGCACCTGAGAGAATATCATATTAAAACAAAATTATATACATATATATATATAGTTCTCAATAAACATTTCAGTTCATACATCTTGTACAATAAAAACACATCACTTGGATACCTTAATTTTATTTATTCATTTTATTTATTCATTTGATTCAAAATGGTCACTTCCATTCAACCTAGTTCAATTTGAATTTAGTAAAATTGTATACTGTCAAACACAACAAAGCTGGCGACCTTAGAAAGAAGTGGTTTATAATATAGTTTTTAGCCAGAAGAGACATAGCTTAAAGGACTAGCATAAATCATTTTAACTTTTATTTCTTCTTTTTATATCAAAGTCAAACTGTAATCATTAGCATTGGTAGCTGCTAGCTAGTGTCTGGTCATTCCAGCGCTCTTATTGTTAGCATAATGATAATAATGATTATTATTATTTTATTTTATTTTTTCATGTAGTATTTAAAGTAAAATGTTTCCCCGTTTTATGTTGGCCTGACACAATCTATGCTGAAAACTAAAGGTCCTATTTTTAAAAGATTTTGGTCATATTTTGAACAGTTTGAAAAGGCCTGATTTAAAGAGCTAATTAAAACAAAACATCAACATCTCTGAATAGATCCGAGCTTGTATCCTGGTGCTACTGGAATAACTACCACTGCCTCTTTGCTAGCACAGCTAAAACTCACATTCTTTTTATCACTCTTGCTTGGTAAGTTTTTAGTGATTTTAATAAGAATCCTTTGGTCTGTGCTCATATTAAGATATTGTCATCCCTATATAGAAGCACCTACTGTCAATAGAAATTAGGTATAAGTGGCTCAAGCTACTCAAGTCAGTGATTTGCCCACAGTTCTTAAAAAAGACGGGGGCAGGATTTTGAAACAAAATGGAAAACTTGTGAAGGGCTGGTATTCACTGTCAAGCCATATGTAAATTCTGAATACATCAAATAATTTTCCAACTAATAGCTTCAAACATTTACCGCTGATGATGTGGCACCACCCGCCCGTAAAGATCTTCTTGTACTTTGAAGGGTCTTTGCCCCCAATATAGGTGCACTCCATGCCCAACAGGCTGAGGACAAACCCCAGCATGCCCAGAGAGAGAGCTCCCATCAGTAGGCCTCGCACTATTTGAACGTACCCTTGAATCACAGACAAACAAAGCAGAAGGACATTTCTGTTCATTTCTCTCGGCAGAGCTACAAAAAAAACAGGTTTCAGTCTAAAGTACATTGGCATGTGTTCACTTACCATTCACAGACCAGAGCACAGGGAAATCATAGCAATTGAAGACAGCTGTGGAATCCGTGAAACATTTTTTCCACAAGCTGGACCAGTGCCAGGCCACTTTGATGATGGACGACCCGGCCTGGCCACCGACAGAAGCTATCTTCCAGCCCTCCATAGCCATGGAGCAAGCCACGAAGATCCAGCCTAACACTGTCATTAAAAATCCCCAGATCTGGACCACTCTTATCTTCATCTTCAGGCCTCTGCAAGTTAAATCCCCCTCTAGGCTCCTGGTCCGACAACTTTTCAGTCGCCGACGTCTGATTTTAGTCCTCAGATATGCAGAAATTGTCCAAAACCGAAACGGATGTTAGAATCGGTCTTCTTCCCAGCAGGTCTTCAAAGACGGCCGAGGAGAGTAGTTGGTTCGATGGACTGTTTAACAGTTCGGGCGTTTCTTAAAATGCGGGTGGGAGACAAAAGTCGGTCTGGTTCCCATGAGCCAATGCAAAGAGTAGCCAGATTTGAATCTAGACTGAAAATGCTTATCCAAGCAAGTATCGGATTACATGTGACTTGACGCATCTACTCAGATTTCTCTGAAAGACATGTTCAAAGTAAGACAAAATTTTCATTAATATAATATGCTATTGTGAGAGTGTTTTTAAATTGTACAGTCAATTTGACTTATAGTTTGGTGACAGTAGGTCTGACTTTAGATCATCAAATACAAACTACCTCAAATTTAAAAAATTTGCTTCATTCTTTGATGATCCGAAACATTTTAGTGAGACAAAATGCAAGCAAATTTGAATGTCAGACAGAGATAAGGTGAGTAAATACTGAATGTAGTTTTTAGATGATGTCATTTTTAAAGGCTATCCAAACCAACCTGGCTCTGTGTAAATTAAATACCCTCTTGTTGAATCATTAATCACCTTTGAGGAAGAAAACACACGAAGCAGTTGTAAACCTTCCAAGGAAGGGCAGGCCTACCAAAAATTCCCCAAGAGGGCATCAACAAGTCAGTGACCATGATTCAACAACAAGAAAAAGCCATACATGAGAAGACCAAACCATAAAAATCAAGAAAGGACTGCGTTATAATCCTGAGTGACGGTATCTGGCCATTAGTTTGTGAGCATTACCAAAATGGACATGGGTTACGCAGGAAGAAAGAATGAAGAAATCTGGAAGTGTTCAATACTTTGTCACAGCTCTAGATCCACTTCCACGTTTCTATTGAGTCTGGTTGCGAATGAACATTTCACTGGGGTTGAAATATAGTCTCAGTATTAATATAAACTCTCAAAAACAATCATTATCTGCTTAACAAACAAAATGCTCATACTTTTTGGGAGGAAAATATCCGGGGGTGGTGTAATCGAAGGACACTATTTATACTACTGTCTGGTAATAATCCAAAGCACATCGGCAAATCCACCTTTGAATGCACAAAAGAAGGTTTGGGGCCGACCTTAATGCTGATATGACCTAAAACTGCACCTTCCTTCCTTTAAACCTCTTCATTGTGGGTGGATTAAAACACTTTAGCAATAAATACTGAAACTCTAATCTCCAATAACATATCCAGAGGGATGAGAATATCTTAATGTTGCCAAGTGAACAAGATCAGAAAATAAAGGGAGAGTTGTGGAGAAAACGTTATCAAAACCATAATAATTTTTGTTGACAATAATATTGCAAAGTAACAGCTTCCTAAAATTGTGCAGCGCTACACATGTGACTAAACATGTGACTTCCTGCCCTCATGGAGTCAGTAGGGAAGATTAAGTAAATAAAGACTCGGAGCAAGTTCCAAAATACAAAACAATCACACTTTAGATTACAATTTTAGATGTCCTCCTCTAATAGAGAGGCCAATCATCCATTTTTGAACACATTCATGGGCTTGATGGAAAACCACAAAAAAAATGGGATACGTAATATCCGTCAGTTTGTTTTAACGTTAATAGCAGAAAACCACCAGAACCTTAATATTTTATTCAATTTCTGTTTGTTTTGGTTGGTGGATTTCAGACTTCTGACACATAAAATACTGGAACGCCCCTTTAAAATTTAAAGCTCCCCAAACCTTACTGTTTTGGATCTCCAAGGTCTTCATCTTAGGATTCTTCGGCTGTTTTTCTTTTCTTGAATAGTGATTACGTCTGGTTTCATAAAACAATTCTGTATCTGGTACAACTATAAACAGCATGTTTCTAGCTCTGAGCTTTACACGAAGTGTGCAACAACACTACTGGTACGAGTCAAGCTGCTTGGCGCATCACTCTCGACTGTGACTGGGGGGCCATAAGCTGTTAGTTATTGGTTATTTCACCAGGAACTTTACCGTGCCATGGTTCTCAGAGGTACACCATAGGGTCTTTGTGTTGCTCTAATTAGAGCTAAACCCGAGGTAATTAGAGTTCCCGGGAGCAATGAATGTTCCAGTGGCAGAGATGAAAGAACTGTTCTTTGCTACTAAGTCCGTTTGGCCTTTCGCTTACTTATTGTAGAGATATATTAAAAATGATCAACCGCTGTGGACCTCAAATTTGTTTCATACTACTGGCTTAAATGTTATCTAATGGGCAAAATAAACAGAGCAGTTAACACACGTGAAGGTGACCACATGTATCTAGGCAGTATGTGTTATAAATATTTGTTTTTGCAAAAGTTACTGACAGTTTACTGAGATTAAAAAATAAAAAAATTGGTTTTTAGAGGTTTTACTCAGCCTACTGAAATATTTTTACATTTACTGGTCGTGTATGGTGAAGTTGTTTGTGATCCTGACTGTTCTGATTACACACCAGGTACAATCTCTCTGTCATGTAATTGACTAGAACATATATAGTGTTGTAAAAATGTATTAACTCCATAGATTTCTTTTAAACATAAGTAGTTCTGCCACCTTTGGCAGCAACCCTCAGCCATGAAGCGTCAGCAGCAACTAGTGATGAGTATGGCGCTAAAACAGTGACGGCTTGCAGCGACACTGAAAAGAGATTTGGGTTTGTAAACTCAAACATTGAAAAATTACACACTGAAAAGTCAAACATTCTTAGTAAGTAAAAACTGATGATGATATTCTCATTTTATGCTCCAGCTTTTTCAATGAGAGTTCCTTCACCCACAATGTCATTCCAAGCTGGCACTGTTTTGCCGTCGGGGGCGGGGCTAAATTGAAGGCCCGTTCACGAACTTCCGTTTTTACATTCTAATAATGTTTGACTTTTCAATGTCTATTTTTTGAATGCCAAATCTCTTTTTCGATGTCATTGCAAGTGTTTTTTTCAATGTTTAATTTTTCAATGTTTGATTTTACAATCCCAAATCTCTTTTCAATGTTGCTACAAGCTGTCACTGTTTTAGCTCCATAGATGAGTCGTTTGCGTCGCAAATGAGGTAATCTTTGGCCAGTTTTCTTTGCAGAATTGTTTTGATAGCGAGTTTGGATAGCTTTTTTTCTCTTAATATTGGAAATCGTCATTTGAGGATTGCTTTTAGTACTTACTCAGAGTATCTTTATCTGATATTTAAATTTGTTAGCTGATTTGACACATTTAACTCTAACAGGAAAAAAAGCCACCGCGGAAGACATTTTTAAAGGAGGAATATTTTTCATAGCACTGTTTATCATTTTTGCTTCTATTATTGAGATGTTATCTGCGAAAAATCTGAAAATCTATGCCGTGAACATAAGAAACTAAATGAAAGTCCGGTTCGTTTCACACATAAGCATTTCTTCCAAACTGTCTCATCGGCTCCCGTCGTTCCTCTTGCGGGCCGCTGGCTGTCTTGTTGCATGGGCTGCGTGTTGTCCCAAATGGCGGCGCTCCAGCGTAACGGTACTTGCCTCTGCAAAAAATCAGACGCAAGAATTGCGCCACAAAAAGTGCCATTAACGCAAAAAGTGGTTGCACACAGTATGTGGCGTTTGCGAAACTTGACAATGCTGACCACAGACTGGAGCTTTCGGAAAGAGAGAGACAGAAAACAAGTCCACCTAAAATGCAGAGCACGGATCCAGCCCAGCCAATGAAGAGAGCCGCTCCCAGTTCAAACCTAGGGAACAAACAAACATCCCGAATGGTCTGACTTTCACTTAAATCTACCTTTAGTTGACAGAAATGTTTATTTTATTTTTTTTAATCCTGAGTACATACTTCTGTGCGACAAAGAGCGGGTCGAAGAAGTCTGTTGTGATCCTGCGTGCATATACGGAACATGCCGTCATGCAGCAGATGCCTGTGTAGACAACGTGAACGAATTTCCCAAACACACCTGGATATGCTGACTGAAAGAAAACTCACGTGTGAAAACTCACCGCTGATAATGTAGTGGAGGCCTGACAGGACAGTCAGACGAGCCTTGGTGGTCTCCGAGCCCCCTATTTTTGTGCACTTCATTCCCAGTAAAGCCAAAGCGGCGCCGAAGAAACCCAGGCAAACGGCGGCAATCATCAAACCCCGACACACCTGAATATAAGCTTTAAGATGAAAACGAAAGATTGTTCCCAGATGTTTGCACATGTGGGCGCTAACGGAACAATGTTTCAATGTCTTTAACAAATCTGTTCTGTATGATTATTTACCGCTTAGTCCAATGGAAAAAAAAACAAACAAACAAAAAAACAAAAACAAAAAAAAAAAAAACAAAAAAAAAAAAATATATATATATATATATATATATATATATATATATATATATATATATATTACTAAGCTTTAATAGTTCATAGAAAAGTGAGCCAGACTTTCTAGCCCTATGCTGTGCTACCAGAAAGTAACCACACCCTGTCACTCTTTCGGCATCATGACTAAAAACAATTATTTTTCTGACATTTTTATATACTTATGCAAACAATGGTAAAATTAGACCCTCAGAATTGGGCTCGGGTTGCGTCTGATACTCAATGATTGTTCGTGAGATGCTCTACAATGTCACTGGAGTCCAACTGTGGTAATAACTTCATTGAACATGACTTGAACATGATCATGTTCGGGCAAGAAAGGTTTGGATAAGAAGGAGGAGCTCCAGATCTGAGAACCACTCAGATGTTCAAAGATTGATAATGTGCTCCTACCCATCAGGCCTTTCTGGCACAGTGGCCAGATGGAAACCACTCCTCAAAGGGATGTGGCTGCCGACTTGAATTTTGCCAAAAGGCCCCTTAGAGACGGTCCGAACACGAGATACTAAATCTTCTGCTCTGATTAGGTCTAAATAGGCCTTTTTAACCTGAATTCAGCGCATCATGTCAGGAGCAAACAGTCGCTGCTCGTTACCTGGATAACACCATCTTTACTGTGAAGCATGGTGGTGGCAGTATCCTGATGCGGGGGGTGTTTTGTTTTCTGCTGCGGGACTTGGGTGACTACTCCAAGATAAAGCTGTGATGTCCACAAGTCTCCTGCATGTTTTACACCTTCCTCTGGTTCAACACCCCTGAAGATATTCCAAATAGCTTATTCAGCATTGTTTTTTGGGGGCGGGGCTAATCTAAAACGTGCAGGAGAACAGCCCGTAAGGACAGTACACTGGCCCATAGGATGAGATAACACATGGCCAAATGAACAGATCTTTGATGAAAACCTGCTCCCAGTCCACAGTGCTCTGGAACTAAGGCAACAACTCATCTTCCAGCACAACAAAGGCCACGGAGCTGTTTCTAAATTTCCTTGTGTGACCCAACCAGAGTCGGGACTTAATACACGTTTCAGACTGGTGCTGCTCGTCACACCTAAGTGAACATGAGAGCACCTGGAAAGAAGAATGGTTGGAAAATAACCAAGACGCATCCCCAAGATGACAAACTAACCTCTGAAATCTGTTTCAGGTCGAGATTGGGATGTAAGAGATGGACAGAGGTGCCACTGTATCACATTTAGAATACGGTCATGAAGTTGGTGTTGATGATTGTACCTTTTCAAAGACACATTTCACCTTAGGGTTGGCAGTAAGATTAACCATTTTTACATTTCTTTAGCATCCATGACTGAGCTAAACTCTACTGTCAGCAGATCCACAGGAGGAAAACTTTTCCAAGGTGTTTCTGGGAAATGGTATCTCTACATATTTCAAGCTACCGTATATTTAATGTGTGTATATATATATATATATATATATATATATATATATATATATATATATAAAACTTTCTGTTAATCTTACACCAGTGTAGTCTAATTGCCAAGGTGGCTGGTGTTGCTACCAGACCTGAGGCATGTTAGCTAAGCTAGTTACAGCTAATGTTTTGCATGAAAGGCATGAGGGTGAAATCAATTGCTTTATATATTTACGTTTTACACATTAGAATGAAAAGTACTAATTTTTCTATGTTTCCGTAGCACCAAACTATAGGTAAAGTTCCACTATAGACACGTCCTCTTGACCCTTTTACTGATGTTTTGGTAAATCTAGCTACATAATTGCTGTTTATTAAAAGCTTCATGATTTTATACTATTGTAATTTTGAGGTAGTTTACAACCGTCTTGAAGTAGTCCAAGATAAACAAAACAGATGTTTGGTACCCACATTGATAACCAACAATTTAATGTTATTGCCTTTGTTTTAGGGTTTGAAAATGGGGATCTTTTACTTCAGTTGTTAATATCTACCAGTAGCAGGTGGCTTAGAGGGATTTTGGTTCATAATTCACGAGTCACATCGGAAACCAAGGACATCTTTAGAAAAAGTTATACTATAAAATATGATTACATTTGAGACGAGTTTTTTATGACTATGATAAAAAAAAAAACTGGTCTGTTGTGATGCAAGTACACAAAGTGGTTTGTTTAGAGGAACAAAGTGGAAGCAGGAATTGGCAAAAAGGGCGAACTGACCCACTGCAGCAGATGGGTGTGCAAACATCAGTACATGTCTGCGATACTAATTATATATATTGGATGAAGGACCTATGCACAAACTTGGAGACTGCAACCTTACCAACTAATATGTGTTTCCAGGCCCCTCCAGCTTCAGATGGATAGGAGATGGTGCTGTCTCAACCTTTTTATCTTCTGCTAGGTCCCTACTGACTCTGTATGCATCTAGGATTTTATCGCACTGCTTCATTAGGACACAATGGTGTAGCACAGCTACTTCCCTGACGCGTGCTCCAGGTGGCCTTCTGCTGTAAAAATGTGGTGATTGAGCTCCAGATACATACCCATTTTTGATTATTTATTTATTTTATAATCTAAAATGGACATCATCCAGATAGATGTTCACAAAATACACAATCGAACTGATCAATATAAACAAACAGGCGCTAACTCACCATCCAGAGCCAGCATCGACGGAAACTCTTTGCAGTTGGACACTCCCGTGGAATCCGTCACACATGTTTTCCACAGATTGGACCAGAAGGTTGCCGTGGTGATGACCGTCCCGTCCACAGACGACACCTTCCAGTAGTCTGTTGGCACGGTGGACGAGACCAAGATCCACCCGGAGATGGTTAGAAGAAAGGCGGCGAACTCTGTTGCCATGTTGCCCATTTTCCCCCCCTGACTCTAGATTGGAGGTCTGGATGTGGCTCAGAAAGAGATCGTTCCCACAGGAGAGACGGGGAGAAAGTGGGTTGGTCAGACCAGGAAAGGTATGTTGGCAGTTTTTACAGAACTTTGCTTCTCCTTCACCTGCTCAGTCTTTTTCTAATCACCCCAGTCAGTCTCAGAGGCTTTGGGGAACCACCAGTGGCAGTGTGTTGCATTTAGGAAGGTTTGCAGGTGGATCTGCCATGACTGGAATCCAAGTCATTACTTCAGATTCATAATCTGTTATGGGGATGTGATGGCAGCACTTAATTAAAAGGAACTAAAATGTTTTTGATTGTCAGGGGAATTTCAGGGAGGACAAAATAGGAAACATGAATGACTGAGAGAAAGAAGACATCTTTATTTACAAAGTTTAGGCTCACACTACCCCTTTAAGCTGCTGTTTATGACGTTTATCACCACTAATCAATGTCTGAATCTGTGTTTGTGCAACCTTTAACTAAACAACTGTACTATAAGTTTACTGTCTTATAGCTCCATCATGTGGCAGAAAGAAGAGACAATCATTGTAATTTCTGGAGAAATATCTATGTATGCTAATGGAGTACACAGTCCAGTTTATAGCAGAGGAAGTTTTATATATATATATATATATATATATATATATATATATATATATATATATATATATATATATATATATAAAAATAAAAAAGAGGTGGAAAAACTGTATTTGAGCTACTTGATCATTTTTTGATCATATATTTATATATATATATATATATATATATATATATATATATATATATATATATATATATATATATATATATATAGATAGATAGATAGATAGATAGATAGATAGATAGATAGATAGATAGATAGATAGATATAAAGATATAGATAGTGTATTCTCATTGTTTAATAAATATATATACATATATAAATATATATATACATATATATAAATACACACACACACACACACATTTATATATATATATATATATATATATATATATATATATATATATATATATATATATATATATATATATATATATATATATATATATATATATATATATATATATATATATATATATATATAAACAATCAGTCCCCTGGAGATAGGTACCAGCCCTACCCCTGTGTGGATAAGCAGGGAAAGTCCCCTTTTGTGAAAAAGTTGAAAAATTATGGCCCTGTGCTGCCTGTTTTTATTTTTTTATTTTTTTATTTTGACAACTGTTTATTTAATTTGATCATTTGAGTTTAAAAGTTAATAATAATAATATTCTGTTTATATTGTATGTATATATTTGGTAATGGGCGCCCTCTTTTGGCTTGAGCACCTGCCGCCAAAATTGTCTGTCACCGTGCCCGATCGTCACCAAGTCCAGTTTTAGGAGAGCAGCGAAGAAAGGCAGACTCAACAGCTGTGTAATGAATTTGCACAATTAAATAGGATTATACGAACTACGGGAGGATCTGTTGTAGGCTTGTTCTGCACTTGCACACATACGATCTCTGTTACTGTGGCACCAGCAGAACCCCATACATCCACTCATTTAGTTCAGTTCTCCTCTCAGTTGGACATCCCTGGGAAAATCTCAAGGCAACCTGATCTGCATGTGTTAACTGAGGCGGTTCAGACATTTGAAGAGAAGCAGCTCTACCCTGAGCCCCCACCAGATGGCGGAGCTCCTCTCCTAATCTGTAAAGGTGATGTTCATCATTACTGCCAACAAGGCCCCAATCCCTCTATTTCCTCCTCCATCACACCAGCACTCATGAACAAGACCCCAGGATACATTAACTGCTCTGCTTGAGGCAGAGACCAATACCACCCCACCCACACCGCTACACAGCACCAGCAAAAAGGTCCTCGGCTTAAATCCCACCAGGGGACCTTTTTCCATGGGCTTTGCATGGTCTCCTTGTGCATTCTTGGGTCATCTCCAGGATACTATTGCTTCCCCCCAAAGAACCCATCTTCTTTTGCTGCTGAAGATGGGTAATAATGATAATAAACACATCTAAAAGTTAACGATGAACAGTTGAATGTAATTTTATGACCCCCCCCAAGAGTCTTAAACATGATTCCAGACCTCTGTTTAGACCTCAAACATGCAGGAGATTCAAAATGTTCAAAGAATCCTCAAGATCTGCAGCTCTGCAAGAAAAATCTCATCAAAACAGGACGAGATACGGGCACACGGCATCCACGTTGCTGATGGTTGTTGAACCAGGTTGCTCAAATATTTTAGGATATAAGAACCCCAAAATACCCCAGTATTGTCCGCCTAGGTTTGATTAATAATTGTTGAAACAAAAGAACATCTACCAGTTCAAGATCCTGATGATTGCCAATAAAAAGGCCAACACAAGTAAGAGGTTGAAGATTGACAGCCCCCAAGCCCAGCACAGTATAATAATAAAGAGATTTTATACAGTATATGGAAAAACATGAGAGCGCTTGTTTTTTTTTTTTGCAACATTGCAGAGAAAATTTACTGATTGTGTAAGAAGAAAATATCCTGACCACAACTGACTAAAAATTGTAAAAGCTGAGCTTCCTCTCACTTTTACTGTCTCGTGTGGGTAAATCCTCTTAGCTTAACTGTCGTAAAAATGTAACTTTCTTTTGGTTACAAATACACCAGTGTTAATTCGACAGATGGTTGCTTCTCATTCGTCTTTTGTCGGTCCTGTTGAATTTTAACAACAGGATTGGACTTTGAGGTGTGGTGGAAGGGGGGGGGGGATAAAGGGGGAGCGGGGGTTAGGGATAGTGTCAAGAGCAGCATGAAAATTGTAACCAAGAGGCGAGCACGTTGGTACAAGTCCAAACACAATCAGGCTGAAGTGACTCAGCGTTTCAGGAGCCTTAATCCGACACTAGAAAAAACATCACTAACGCCGCATTTGTGTGTTGACCTGATTTGGACTTTAATCTGTGTTTGTTGCAGGAAAAGGAACATTTACATTCCAAGAAACCTTAAGATGCTCCCGGCTACCCTTTAGGCGACCTCTTTTATAAGCGACCATTGGACGGTGTCCGGGGGCCGTAAACTGGGAACAGGTACACCCTACACAGGGGGTGAATTCCAGGAAATCCAAGCTCAGCTGTTTTTACTGTCAGTAAATGGCACACAGGCAGGTGCCGAGGGCGTCTTTATGAAATCTCTGGACACTTAAAGCCTCAGAAGTATGTTACCATGGTGGCTGTTGCTGGGATGTCTCACAAGGTCCCCCTTCTTAATCCTGTAAAGCAGCCAATTCAAAGGGAGGCAGCTGGTACAAGGTTGTTATCCAGGCTCCCGGCGTACACTGATGATCGTGATCATCTGATATCAGCGGGCAGGAAAATCACAAAGAGGCGATGGCCGCATCGCTTTTGTAACTCGGGTGTTTAGGTTTCGAAATGCTTGGAAGTCTTCTTGAGTGTTTTTAGAATTTTAGTTTTCCCGATAGGTCAAAAGCAGAGCCAGATGCGGTATTTAGCCCGAGGGAAATTCAAGAATAAAATTAAAAATTAAACTAACACAGCAGCTACCGTAAACAGTGAAAAGTTATTGCTCCTTGTACTTATTGCAACTGTTTTCAAAACATTAAAATTGAGAAGTTATTTTGGCAATAAAGAGAACTATTATTATTATTATTATTATTATTATTATTATTATTATTATTATTATTATTATTATTATTATTATTATTATTATTATTTATTTATTTATTTTATTTATTTTTTCCCAGTGTCCTGTCTAGCAATGTGGCAATAAGAATCGATATCTTAATGCCAAATAGAGCTCGACAGATTTTACTTTCACAAGTGGACAGCTTTCGCCATAATGCTCCGCTTGATTTGTGCGTGTAAATAGCTTTATTGTGATTCCTGCAGGGAGAATTTCAAATTATATGGACACTACAATGGGAAAGTAGGAGAGTAAAAGAAAAACAAGAAGAGAAAAAAAAAAGAAAGAAAAGGTGAAAGAAAGAAGAGATAAAAGGAAGAGGATGATAAAACGTCCTCTGTCTGCTCCATCACCTGGAAAGAGACACAAAAAGAACAGCACAACTAACAGACATAAAGCAACAGATACAATCGTGTAACACCTTGATACCATTGCTAAATTATTATTATTATTATAATACCCCAGACCCATCAGAAACAGTACCAAGACAGAGTCCTTGAATAGGTTCGTGAATGCCTCAGCATAGCCTGATCAGTTGTTTTGATCTCCAGGTGGACCTAAACAGCAGAAGCACAGTAACCGCAGAGAGACGTGCTTTCTACTGTGTGCCCATGCCTGGAGAAAATTAGTGGGCCAAGGACACATCCTCCTGCATGGATCTGATAAATCGGACTTTTCCTTTTAGGTTCGGTGTTTTAAAGCTTTCCTGAAAGAGTGTCTGAAATCATGCCCTGGATGTTGTCTTAATTAATCCTACCTCATGGGTTTGCCAGGACAACTAGTAACCAGAGGAGGGCAGCCCCTACTCCATGTCGTACATGCCCAGCAGACATAGGAGGACGAAGAAATGGAAGTTCAACCACAGAAGAAGACATGCAGGTAGGTGCATTCAGGGCTCCACGCCTACTGTCACAATAATAATTTACAGAGAAGGTGTGTAAAAAAAATTTAAATTAAGAAAATTAAACAAATTCACATTTTATTGGTGTAATATTCTCTTACACTGAGAAACAGGGACAGTTAGGGCCTGTAAATCAAAAACATTTAGTCAGTGTTGACAAAATCACACATAGATAAATGCCCATAACCCTAATTATTCCCTCAAGTAATTCAGAATAAACAATTTGTTCTATTTATACTTTTATGAAGTAGAGAAGTGTTACTAAGAATGTTTCTAATATCAGAGGACTTTCTGTTTAAGTCTAAATTGGTCTATTTCTTTTAGTTTTAGCAAAAAGTCTCACTGTCTAACAAGTAAATCATTTGTAAGATAAATGTTTGTTTTTGTTAAGGTTTCAAAAACCGAATCTGTAATAAATACATTAAGTAAATGCAAATGTTTAGGGCTGAAACCACCAATTAATTGTGATTAATCAATTATTGAAATAATTGTCGATTCATTCAGTAATGGATAATAGTTTACTCGATTATACAGACATTAAAATAGGCTATTAGCTGAAAGAACAACCCACTCAGAGTAGTAATTAAGCCAAAACTGTACAAAAATACATACATACATTTTGGATTTACAATTGCAAAACCTTCAATATCTGTAAAAATGCTACTCTTCAGGTAGCAGCTTTAGCTTCAACTGGTCCAAACTCTGTACAATAATCTTCTTTGTTTATAAAGATATATTAATGTACCAATAGGCTCTCTTTTTAGCTTAATCGATTACTAACATTATTGATTGCTTCACCTGTAATTAAAAGTGTAAATCTTTAATTAAAACATGAATTTCCAACACATTGAAATCAGAAATAGGTATGTTAGTGTTTAATTTTCTCATTGCCTCAAAACTGTATTTCTATTTTACTGAGGCCATGTTTATTGGACATTAACATTAGTCTGATAGTTTGAAGAAGAAAAAAATTAAGATGCAGGTGTTTAACTGAGGTCAGCTCAGGACACTGACTGTTGAAGCTTATAGCGATTATTAGTTGACAGGATTTTACCGCTTCAAACACAAAATACTATTCAAATTTCATTTTATTAATAAAACAAACAAATATGTTCAAATGGGATAAGAGAAAATGTTGTCTATTCTTTTAGGTAAAATTAGATATATTTATTTTTTAAAGGTCTTTTTTGATGTTCTCATCAACCTTGACAACTCAGATTAGAGATGCACCGATCCAGATTTTTCCGATCCAGTCCGATACGATACCTGGGCTGAGTGTATTGGCCGATACCCGATACCGATCCGATACTACCTTTGAATGAGCCGTATACCTTGCCATGTGAGTGAAAGCATCAGGCTTGACATAAACATTACCACCACTGCTCACAGTTTACACGTTGGAGATATTGCATGTTGCAGTCGGACTTGTTGGCATATGGAGTTTGAAATGTTTCCAAATAGCAGACTCGGCTCTGTCCAGCGCTGGCTCCATGTTGCTCTGTGTTTGCTCATCGCTAGCTGCTGTGCGTGCTCTGCGTGATGATGTAACCAGCATCGCAAACGTGGAATTGAAGTGGTCGCTGTATTGTTGTGTATGATATTAATAAAGAAAGAAATTACTGGATTGAAATCCTGAATCGGCATCATTAATTTGATATCTAATCCAGCTAATTAGTCAATATCGGAGCCAATATCCGATCCCGGTATTGGATCGGTGCATCTCAACCTCAGATTAGTTTATTTAGGTAGAGCTTTCTGAAAGAGCTGCAAGTTTATTGATGAAAGCAGAACGTTTTTTTAAGTAGATATGTAAAGACTTGTGTCAGTTTAACCCCATGAGGGATTAAGCGGTTTGGAAAATGGATGGATGGATGGATGGTGTCAGTTTAAACAGTCGTTGCATCAAAAATGTGCAGACATGGTTTCTCTGGATCATTTCTGACACAGTGAACACCAGTTATTGTCTCTTTATGCTTTAGATTCAGCTGAACATCTTGATGCTTTCATTATTAGAGATCACACAAAAAATTGATTCAAGAAGATCGATTCTAACTTTACAACCAATAGTGAAGCGACATGGCGGCTTTATTCTCAAGTTTATTCTCAAGAGTCAATATCTGTCGTGTCATGCGTGTCTGGACTCAACAAAACGGGTTCAAACCAGAACCCGACCAAAGAACTGGTTCCACTGTTTCCAACATCATCATTTGATATTTTATGAGTTTACAGTTTTTGCTGCTAAAGGTTACAAGGAGGGGAAAAGAGCAAATATTCTGGTGCTGATCAGCGGTTTTTGACAAAAATGTTGAGAAATGAACAACTTCAACTGAACCAGAACATCAGATATGAAGAAAAAAAAAGTTCTGACAATCTCTGACTAATGATGTCTGTGCCATTTAGACACAAAACAACGACCAAGAAAAAAAAACATCTGGTGGATATTTAAAAATCAGAATCAAACTCACTGAACCTTCAGTGGACCCTGTCTATTTGGGTTTACAGTACTTAGCAGAACCTACAACCAAAACTCCAGCATGTAGTGGCTGAGTGAAGACGGTCTGGACTCTGTGGAGGAGAGTCATGGTTTCGGAGACGCTGTAGAAGGACAGAATGCCCGCTCTGTGATCCAGGTACACTCCTACTCTGGAGCAACCAGGACCTGAGACGGAGGTCCAGACGTCGTCGTGAACAACGTTATAACCGTTTTGGTAGCAACCCAACGCCCAAGATTTCTCGTTCCATCCAAACCTACATCCATTCCCAGTTCCTGCTCTGCCGATGTCCTTGTATGCGACTGCTACGTGAACTCCGTCTCTCTGCTCCACCTCCCAGTAACACCGTCCGGTCAGACTCTCGCTTAAACAGATAATACAGGCACAGGTCTGATCGGTACGGCAGAACATCTTCATCACCTCACCGTGGCGAGAGCAGATGTTCTCCTGGAGGTTCTTGAAGGGCTCCGCCAGCTTGTGTTTCCCGAATGCCGCTGAATCATAATGAGGCTGAAGGTATTTCTCGCAGTAAGAGGGCCAGACAGACTAAACAGGACTTGATGGCTTTCAGTTTTCTTCCAGTGCAGGAATCGCAGGCCGCATCTTCAGGTCCAGCATAGCTGTGTTCAGCAGGAGCAGCTTGGAGTCCGGTCTTCTTCAGCTGCTCCACTAAAGCTGCCAGGATGGTGTTCTTACCCAGGACGGGCCTCGGTATAAACCTTTTTCCTGCACTGATCCACGAAAGGCAGAGGCTGCGGCCAATCGGCTTTTACCTTCAGCAGATGTCGGCTCCGCTCAGCTTCCAGCTGCGTTTGAGAGCAGGAAGGAGAAGGGAGGGTTATCAAGTGTTTACAGCCTGCAGATTAGGAAGCGGGGGTGTCGTTTATTAAACATTGCGAAGGATCTATACTAAATGTCTGCGTACGTCCAAAAGCTGAAAAAGGCGTATGGCTGAAATAAATCCTTATCTATAAAACCATGTGCATGCACACCAGCAAGCAGTTTCGATTTAAATGACAACCGCGCCCTGAGTGCACATCCATAACTTGTGGCAAAAGGGATTTTTTCCCGTCTCCGGGACTGTATAAACCAAAAGTATTTGAGAACTTTGTTCAGAAATGTCTGCCAGAGCCCAGGAGCTACCATCCAGCACCAGGCACAGGAGCTGATCTGCTGCTAATACTGCTGCTGTGGAGCTGGTGAGGCCCTGTGTTGTTGCCACTGCGACTGCCTAATGCCACCTGAAAAGAACACTGGATTAGAGGAGGAAGTGGAAGAAATAAAGAAATCACTAAGCTTAATGTCTGGTGAGATCACTAAAGCAGCAACACGACAAGAAAACGACTGAATGTGACGGAAAAAGTCAGTAAACAAGAGAACATGGTCAAAGACAAAAAAAAGAATATTTAGAAAAAAAGATTGATGATCAATCAATGAGCAAATTATATAATTGCACAAGGACTGTAAACAAAACACAGAACACATGCTAGTGCTGTATTAACCGATAGGGAGGAGGGAGAGGATGCACCAGATGAAGAACTAGAATCACTAGAGCAGAAAATCATAAAGTTCTGCGAATGGGAACATGGCCATCCAGGGTAGTCAAACTGAAATCCTTCACATCCCTTCCTAAAAAGGAAGCAAAAATTGCAATAATTGCCTGGTTTTGGAACAGAGAGCATGAACTTAAATTACTTAAACAGGCAAAAAAATAAAAAAATAATAGTAGTTGGGTATACTTTAAAAAGCAGTGCTAGCTCCAAAAAAATGCAGAAATTGTCAAACATGCACATATTCTTAAAAAACAAAACAAAAGCAAAAGACGGACCAGAAATTGTACAAAAGTGATGATAAGACCCAATGACGAAACCAAAGTTATAGTTGTTAAAGAACTCAAAGACTTGGACAAATACAGACAAAGATTTGATTGTAAGTTCAGGCCTAAAATGGAAAACCATCAGGGCCACTGGATGATCCTCACCACCTGTCTTGATAATTTAACATTTACGGTAGTTTTTCAAATACATATAACAACTGGAGTTACAACAATCTACTGCTAGAAGAAATCACTGGACTAAGAGCATTAAAGATACAGTACTAGCCGCTGCGGTGATATGTCCGTATACGTCACATGTACGGACAGTATTCAGGAGAATGCACTTGACGGATTCTGTTTTCCCCATATACGGACCGCAATGGATCCTGAAAAATGTATGTCTTTTGACAATTTTCGTAAAAAAAAAAATGTAGTTTAGGCTATAACCGCTTTTATCACTTAAAGAACATTACTAAGTTAAGATCCTTTGTGTCAGAGGTTGAATCTGAGATGGTTGTTCACGCTTATATTTCCATTGAGACTACTGTAATAGCCCTTTTTTTACTCCTTGGCTTACCTGCAGTCTGTGCAGAATACTCCAGTAAAGCTGTTGACAAAAACTAATAGAAGGGCATGCATTACTCCTGCTCTGGCCTCCCTGCACCAGCTTCCTGTGCTTTTCAGGATTAATCCTAAGATTTTGTTTTTAATCTTTAGTGCACTCCAGGCCCTTCGATACATTCTGGATCTTTTGGATCCTCTATCTCCATCTAGGACTCTGAGGTCTTCAGATCAAATGTTGTTAGTGGTACCACAAACCCGTTTTAAAAACCTTTTCAAACAGTTGCTCCTCAGCTTTGGAACGCTCTCCCTCTGTCCCTACACTATCTCCATAGACTTTTTTAAGAAACTAAATACTTTTCTATTCTGACAGGCCTTTGTTTAATGTGCTTTGTGTTTTGTTTTGCCCTTGTGAAGCACTTTGTAATGATATGTATGTGAAAGGAGAAGTAAAAAAATTCACCTACTTAGTTACTTAAATAGGCCTTTGTGTTCTTTGGGGTCAGTGATGGTTCTTGCCTTAGAAACTTGTCCATGAACTCCACTTTCTGCCCAGTCTCTTTTGAAATGTTGAATCATGAACATTGAACTTAACTCAGGTATGTCAGGTATGCACTGCTGTCAGTGTCTTCTGGGTTCTTTTGTGACCTCCTGGATTAGTTGTCAACGCACTCTTGGATGGATCTCGGTAGGATTAGATTCACTGCTGATCCATTGTTTCTCTGTTTGTGGACAATGGCTCCAATTGTAGTTCTTTGGAAAACCAAAGACACCTTTATTTTTTGGTTTGGATAGATTTTTTTTTTTTTTGTATTTACTGCATTTTGTATTTACTTAGGTGATGTTTGATATTTAACTTTATTTGATGATCTGGACCACTTAAAAGTGACAAAGAGCAAAACAAACAGAAGAAATCTGTCATGGGTAAACCCTCATATACACCACAGTACATAAGAAACCCTTGGTTGGCCATTAATTTGACTAATTCCTGTTTTTCCTCTCCTTTCTCATACGGTAGCGTTTGAACACCTGACAAGACCTGCAATCTGCTCAGAACCACATGTATTATTTTGCTCCCAGAACATCCCCTCCATGGCAACTTTACGTATACGGCACTGTTTACATACCCAAAGGGATCTACATCCAAACAACTCAGCAATGTATTTTGGATCAAAAGATTTAGTGCTTTATAGACAAGCAGCAGCATTTTTAACACGTTATTCTTTGACAAACATGGAACCGGTGCAGTAATTTAAAAACTGCTGTGATATGATCCATTTTGTTACTGTTAGTTGGGACTTGGCGGCTGAATTTTGAATGAGCTGCATCTGCCTTGTTGATTTTTAAAGACCCGTAAAAACACAGTTACATTAATATAAAGTCCTGAAACTAAAGGCATGTACCAGTTTTTCTGGTTCCTATTTTGGCATTATTATTTATTCTGGCAATGTCCCAACCTACACTCCGGTTCCTTGGATGCTCTGCAGTTTTAAGCCCCGTTGATTCTAGTTGTGCACTGATGTTGATCCTCACATTTTTGGGACCAAAATCAATAGTTTCTGTCTTAGTTGCTTTAAACTGAAGTGCATTCTGACGCACTGGACACACTGGTCCAGTGAATAAAGAGGATTAGGGTCATGTGGCGACAAAGAGATATAGAGTTGTGTGTTGTCACCATACATATGGTGGGAGATGATGTAGTACTCTTAAATATATTCTGTAACAAACTGAGCTATTGGGATCAGGAAAATGCTAAATAAAAGAGGCACGGGAATGCACCCTTGAGGAACTCCACAATAGTGTCACAGTCCAGCTCAATGGCCGTGACAAATCGCCCCCTGAAACATAGATTTTAAGAAAATAATGGACATAATTTATTAAGAAAATTAACAACTTTTGTTGTATGAGCCAGCAGAAACCAGGGTTGCTCAGCCTCCCTCTATCTGTGTTGGAGAGAGACAGATCTGTGGTAGTCTTCAGTCTGCTTTAA
Organism: Fundulus heteroclitus; assembly: GCF_011125445.2. Lineage (NCBI taxonomy): Eukaryota > Metazoa > Chordata > Actinopteri > Cyprinodontiformes > Fundulidae > Fundulus > Fundulus heteroclitus. Next base: position 19,774,755 of record NC_046384.1, on the reverse strand, counting down.
GGTCCTGGTTGGAGTGGTCGGGTGCTCCCTGACAGGCTGGCTGCCACAGCCAGTCTCAACCTGAGAAGACAAGCAGCAGGCGCAGAGCAACAAAAACAGGTCCTTCCAAATAAGAGGCTGTCACGTGACCAAATGACACAAAGCAAGCCCTGCCTGTCATGTTGATCTGAACCAGTTTAGCACAGTCAGTGGCGGTTCTAGACCAAATTTACCAGGGGGGCCAAGGTGGGGCCAGTGTTTTTTCACAGGGGCACAAAAAAAATTAAAAAAAACAATAAAATGGCAATATTTAACTGTGTAATAATATTAAGTGAGCCACTTGTGGCTCTGGAACTGCAGGTTTTAGACCCCTGATCTAGCAGTTGAAAACTTTTCCCCGAGATCAATACAGCTAAAGCTAAAAGTGAAACATCTTAAGTTTTAAATTCTTTTTGGAGTTAAACTGTATAGGTAAAAAATAATAATAATATTTTTCAACGTGACCAATCAGTTATGGTTTCTTTGCCATTGCAAATAATTATGAGAAGTGTATTTAATATCATGTCTTTAGTACAGGGGCCATAACAGGGGCCAGGACTATTTCTACAGGGGCATGGGCCCCTGTTGGCCCCTGTCTAGAACCGCCCCTGAGCACAGTACCAGACAACCCCCTTCCGTTTTTTTCTAGGCTATAAGTCTTTAAAAGAGGTTGTATCACTGCAGTCTTTAAAAAAAAAAAAGCTTTGAAAAATCTGGCGAACAATAAAATAAGAGGCCGAGTGTTTTTGTCAACGTTACTTAATTCAGGTTTTTAAACTCATTAAGATGATTCTGAGGGGACAGATGACATCAGTGGGACATCAGAGGTGGACTCACATACTGCTTGTCTTATTGTCTGAAAGTGTTTTTAGAAAAAAAAAAAAATCTGCTGGACTTGATGGCGAAAATTTCATGAGGGATAGGTGGTGAGGTTTGCCATTCTGTCAACAACAGTAAATTAAAGTCAGGCATTTTTGGTGTTTTTATCAATAATATCAGGGCTATATACCTGCCTTGCTCTTTTTAACTTTTGGATATAGATATGAAGAGTTTCTTTATAAATTGTGGAGTGAACCTTGACATTCTGGCACAAATTTTACCTTTTTTTTTTAATGGTTGATTGGTGAATTAAGAACAAAGCAGATGTTTCAACAGTGTGGGAAAGCAACGTTTATCCCCTGGATCTTATTCTTACCAGCTTTACTTCATCTTTTTTGAATAATCTCCCACTGTCTCCTGTGGCCTTTCTCCCAGTCAATGCTAGCTAAACATCAACAGAGGAGAAAAACCTGAGTCATCCAGCCATAGCCTTTCTGCTCTGTTATCATTAGACTGACAGAGGCAGTAAAATAGTTTGCCTAAGTTACACGTGAGTGAGTTGCTTCAGAAGATTCCTTGAGCAATACCGGTAACAGGAGGCTGAAGGGAATGCCGTGCTGGGGGAAAAAAAAAAAAAAAAAAAAAGATGTTCCTGCAGGAAACCTCTGTAGAGAGTCAGGGGCCATCTCTCATGCGCAGGAACACTGTTTATGCAGGATATCCTTACCGTGTGTACAGCGTGCCTCGTGTCTTTCTGTAACAAACCAAACACAGAGAGAGAAAACAAAAGGCAGTTCCTCCATCGTGGAAAGTTGAAGGGAAAACGCCTGACTACCTTGATTCAGTTCTCTCATATGACACTTTGAGCAATATCTGGCTTTTCAGACCGTTTTACTGTGTCATCGTGATCGAGACAGTGACAATGCATGACTGTTCCACATCACATCTGTGTGACAGAAATGAAGGAACTTCCCGTTGTGCTGAGTAATAACAATGGAAATGTACTTGGATATCTTTGATCTGCTGCCAATCTGGAGCACAGTACCTAGCATGCATATTATTGTGTTTATTATTATTATTATTATTATTATTATTATCATCATCATCATCATCATCATCATCATCATCATCATCATCATCATCATCATCATTATTATTATTATTATTATTATTAATATACTAGGAATGCATTTATATAATAGGTTGCTTTTACTCTGATTCTCCTGAATACTTATTTGCAAAAGAAGCACGCTGAAGGTTGTGGTTGTAATGTCAAAAAAGACAAATGCTAAAGTATGAATGCTTTAGCAGGACAAAGCATGTGTAAAACTGTTAGTAAACTATAAACAATAGTTTACTATTGTTAGTAAACAACAGTAAACTATTGGTGCGTTGATTTAATCTCTTTTTTACCTGCATAACGCATTTCATAATGTATACTAAAACTATTTAGTGTTATTTCAATATATATAAACGTAAAATGCCTTATATGTACCTTTTTAGTTACTTGTTCAGGTAATGACGTCACATCACCCGAATCAACAGCCTGGGAACACCGTGGACCACTGAGCTATATAATACACTGGAGTGCTAATCACCGTCTGTTTGAACGAGTCGCTTTGAAGCCACCAGCCGCCATATTGGTACTCCCTATTTCCCCCCAGTAACTAGGGAATATGTGCGCTACAGCATCGAATAACGAGGATTTTCTCATGTTCAGGGGGGGCTTAAGACTTTTAAAATGTCAAATGCCATATACTTTTATGTTATGTTCTAAAAATATCAAGTACTGAGAAAGTCATGTGCTGAAATATTTTGCATTTTATTCATTTAAATAATATGTTTAACATTTATAAATATATAAATAACAATGTACAAAAACATATATTTACATATGTGTATACATATATATACATATATACATATACACATACTTATATATACATATATATATTTAATATGAATAACATGTAAAATATTTCAGCACCTAATTTCCTAGTAGTTGATAGTGTTAGTACATCCACTGACTGTAGAATTACCTGTGAAATATTTTCACTCAGCCAGAAAACTGCTTGTTGTTGCAACCAAATCCTATGGGATTCTGTGAGAGTAGGGAGTAGCAAGATGGCGGCCAGTGACTTCAGTTTTTCAGCAAAATCAGCACTCCACTGTATTATATAGCTCAGTGCCGTGGACGCATAGCCAATAGCGTGGCAGATTTCCTGGCCAATCAGGTGTGTTGTGGGCGGGACGAATGGGAGCTCTTTCGTTTTTTTTTCATGCCGCGTTTCACCTTAACTCAAGGGTTACCTAACACGATATCGGGGGGAGCCTACTACTCCCCTCATGTAACATGTGTGCCCTACAAAGTTACGAGACATAACCGGGCGGGAGCAGCAGTTTCTTCAGGAGGGGGAGAAGAAGCGGCGTAACCTCCCGGTTCGCCATGGAAAAAGTCCGCAAAGATGCCAAGAAGAACCCCGCGGCGACGGCCAACATCATGTCCAAGATATTTTTCTGGTGAGTGGAGATAAAAGGTTCCCCGCGGTGAGAGGGTTTCTCAACAGAGATTAAAAACTTCGCGGGGAGTTTTGAAAAAAACGGACTCGGTGCGGGGAGGAAGTGTGGCTTTCTGTTCTTTCTCTGTGCGGGGCTGCTTTACATTTAACGTAAAGTTACTCTGGGAGAACAAAGTTACCGACGAGAGGAAGTTCCGCTCAGGTTCGGGCGGCGAGAGCATCAAACGGGCACGTGGCGTAAACGTCCTTTACGTTACGTAGCGCAGGTGTTTTACATTAGGCAGCTGGAGGAACCATAACGTACAGTTTCACTTTGGAAACCTAACTTCCTGTTTATTAGCCAACAACTCTGTAGCGAGGTTTTGAATCTTTATGCGAACTTTAATAGTTCATATATATATATATATATATATATATATATATATATATATATATATATATATATATAAGGCTTATATAGCGACGCTGAACGGAGCCATCTGGATTGCCTCAAGAAAAATCCAAATTTTTGTTTTTATTGCCTTTGGTTGTTAGTGTTGTCCATGAACCAATTCGCAGGCAAATTGGGTTTAAAACCTTGCCAAGGACGGAAACTGGAATTAAACCCTCAACTTTGTAATTAAGAGACTGTTACAGCACCCAGCTCAGCCATAGTGGCCCATCAGGGCAAAGATCAATCTTATATGTATAATAGTATTTAAAAAAATAAATAAATACATTTCCTGTCTGGCTTTGCTTTGTATCAGAATATTACACAAATGCCGGAAAATCTTTCTTGGAACTATTAAAAAAAAAAAAAGTCATATTTGAAATATGTTGGAACGGAGCGAAAGCCAAAAACCCAGATCGCTCTTACAGCTCACCGTTGGTCGTAGCAGCTTCTTTTCCTTCAATTCAAGTGGAGAACATCTCCCGGACGACTCCTGATCACTTCTACCTGGGTTATGTATCCGCTCACCCTTCTGGAATGGCCCCAGTGTGAGGCGCAGTCAAGGTCAGGATTTGCACCGGCAATCTGAGGCACTCAGAGAGGCGGTTGGGACGTTTTAAACACTTCTTTCGATGCTTTGTGTCTGGGAACAAATAGTTTCAAAAGCAGTTGAATCGTCTTTTTTTTTTATTGGTGTCTTTCATCATTTTTACATGTGGAGATCTAATGGACGCTGCAGGTTTATTTAGCAGATTTGCTCTGTAAAATAACCCGTACTGATGCATCTCTGTGGCCAAATACTCACAAAATAAACACACAAACCTTTCCTTTAGTAGCCTATTTTTTAAATATAGATAATGGTGTGAGTCAGATTCCCTGTATGCTCTGAGGTCCGCTATAATACAACGCTAAATCGCATCATCACATCAGCAAGTACTGATTGACCAAGATTTACAATCAGTTGTTATGCCTGCAGGTCTGTTTTTGCATAATTGTACTAGTTTATTTTTGTACAGACACAATGGAAGTGTGATCGTTTGACTAAAATCGTGAAATAATCCTCTGTTCCATGCTTCTCTCCACATCCGATCGTCAGGTGGCTGAACCCTCTGTTCTGCATCGGCTACAAACGCAGGCTGGAGGAAGAGGACATGTACGAAGTGCTCCATGAGGACAGGTCAGAGGTGCTGGGCCAGGAGCTGCAAAGGTACAGCAATCCGATTCAGGTTCTCTCTCTAGTGCTCAATGGAGAAAGTTTGTTTTAATATTCTCACCGCTTTAGTTAGTTTTTAAGGGGACTTGGTGTTAGTTGGCTCCTTCATGAATTAGATGAAAGTCAATGTTAATCAAAATAAACTTAGAAACAGCTTCTTCCCAAGAGCTGTGAGGGCAATCGCCCCCTGATAGGAGACTGAAGTCCAATGCTTTAAAATCACCCCCACCCAATGTGAACCGGGGGGAGCCAAAGAGAAATTTTGCCATGGTGATAAATAAAATATTCTGATATTATTTAGCTCCCCGTGGCTCCTTTTAATACTCAAAATTCAGAAATTCAGTTAGCATGGTTTTCAGTTGGAACAACATTGTACAAAACTTGATCATCACAGAAATGTAAATATCGGTTATAACAGCAATACTAATTATATTGGATAACGATATTGGTCTAAATGTTCTTATCGGTGCATCCCTGTTGCAAAGAAACCTATCAGAAAAGATTTCATTGGGAGCTTCCGTCTGGCTGGTTAAAGTGTAAACAGGCCGATTCCATTTCTTGTATAAATCATTAAATCATGCTCAAGTTTCTGAACCCATAAACTCTCAACTAGGTTGCAGTGTAGCAATTTACACTGCAACCTAGTTAAGTTTTTATTTATTACTTTGTTTTCTTGGGCTTAATTAGATTAAAGCTCAATTTCAAAATGAGTAGCCGTTGGAGCTACTATTTCACTTCTGAAAAGTTTATCATTGGCTAAATGAGTGTAAAGTCTTGCCCTTAAAAGCTGGTTTCTCAGATGTCAAACATTTTTAAAGGAGACCCAGCCAAATGACTATCAGTACGCTGTCTTTGTGGTTCTCATGCATGAACAGGGAAAATCTGCCGTGTAATTATGATGTTGTGGGAACAGTTTGTCAGCGTTTAGCTTGCTGATCGGCCAACAGAAGTCTGGTGTCTTGCCTAAAGAACCATAAAGTCATGATAAGTTATCTGATTATCTGTTTTATTTGGACCAAGACATTCAGGTTTCATGCATATTTTCTAGTCCCAGTCAGTTTTAGCACAAAACCTGCAGGTGGCTGCTAAAAGGTCAACGTTGGAGGGAGATGTTGGTCTTCAACATCACACTGAGTCCAAGAAGGCTGATCAGATGAGGGAGAAAAGTTGGAGTTGGAGATATTTTGATAGACACAGAGCTCCTTGAAGGGACTATATGACCCGTCTGGTCTGGGAACACCTTGGGATCCACCAGAATGAGCTGGAGGAGGATGTCTGGGTTTCCCTCCTGGAGCTGTTCTCCCTGTGAGATAATGGATGGATTTACCTGATGACCCGTTTCAATAACAGAACCAATGAACCGTTTTTCACTTTTCACAAGAATCAGCAATCTTTTCAGTTAATGTTTAGTTATTCAAATTTGCACCCAAGTTAAGAGTTACTGCAGGCACCATAGACCTGATGGCTGTGTTTAAACCTGGTCTAACTTACTGCAAGCTCCGTCTCCAGATAAAAGGAATCCTTTTTACTACAGTAACGTCACTACCGTTTCAGAGCCAAGGCTCAACTAAACAATACACCCGAGTTAAGTAATAATTTTTGGTACTTCTCTGTTCCAGATACTGGGAGCGGGAGGTGCTAAAAGCTACCAAAGAGATGCGGACACCCGGGCTGACTAAAGTCATCATTCAGTGCTACTGGAAGTCCTACGGACTGCTGGGCCTCTTTACACTTTTTGAGGTCAGAGGCTTGTCTTTGTGAAATGTTCAGGGTTCTGACTCAGACTGGGGAAATTCATGACTATTGGTCAGGAAAAACAAAACCAGGCATAGAAAAGATGAACATTTCCTGCCTTTATTCCTGTTGTCTGTAATCCAGTCATCTAGGTCTACTCTCTGGAAAGAAATGAATGAAATGGAAACGAATGTCTGTGGTTTGCGTGGCAAACCTTAAAAACCAGCTGAAAATTGTTTAAATACTTTGAAGAATTTGTGTAGGACTGACATTTTGACATCAAAAATGTGGAGGAATATTGAACTTTTTAAAGAAACCATGATTCTACCATTTATTTTATGTATTTGATTTTATAAGAAAGAAATGCTGCATAAGTTAGACTTCTAAGTTTTCCTATGTTTTTGTTTGGTTGGTTGGGCATTTATTTTACTAGTGTATTTGTTTTTCTTGGCAATTAGGAGACCATTAAAGTGATCCAGCCAGTTTTTCTAGGGCAAGTGATTCGGTACTTTGAGACTTACGACCAGAACGATACGACGGCTTTATACGAGACTCTGGGCTACGCAGCCGGACTGTCCATCTGCACCATCTGCCTGGCCGTGGTCCATCACCTCTACTTCTACTACGTCCAGAGGGCAGGCATGAAGATCAGAGTGGCCATGTGTCACATGATCTACAGGAAGGTAAGGATTAGGGCAAATTATTCTGCCACTACTTAACGTGTGAAGAATAGCAGGCAACGAATTTAATATCAGTCTGCCAGCTCACAGCAAGTATTTAATGTGAGCACTTTTCTTTTTTTTTGCCTGATCTTTTAATGTTTTTGTACCACTGTTTTTTCTCAGGCTCTCTCCCTGAGCAGTTCAGCCATGGGAAAGACCACCACAGGCCAGATAGTCAACCTCCTGTCCAATGACGTCAACAAGTTCGATGAGGTATGTGGCGTTTTAGTCCTTGGGGAAGCGGGAATAAAAAGGTGCAGCGCTTTGCAAACAGAACTTTCCTGATTTTTGTCCCAAATTGCAATGTGTTTTGTTTGGATTTTATGCTGAACATCAACACAAAGCAGCACTTTAATTGTGAAGAAGGACAATGATGAGTTTGCAACCAAATTTCTTACAAAAACAAATCTGGGAAGGGTAAACGTGAATATCTTTGGACTAGACTATTGCATTGTAGCTTTGGGTTTACGGTCGTTGTCAATCGATCTGTCTATGGAATCTTGCCAGCTCTCTGTCCCCGCTGAATTAAATCACCCCCACAGAATGATGCTTCACTGTAAGGAAAAATTAGATTTTAGCAGAACAGCTACATTTAAAGTAAGGTTAGATTTCATAATAAACAATACATCATAAAAGGGCTTGAAATATTTCCCTTTGTGTAATGACTCTATATGATTTTCATTTTCTGAAATGAATGGGGGTCTTTTTTTTTTAAAGGTAGATCCCAGTAATTTCAGTTTGAAATGTGTTTTATCTCTTTACATTCTGGGCTGAACAGGTGACCCACCATGATTGATCAGACATGATCTCTGCTTTTGATCTTTACAGATCTGTATTAGTATATCTTTTGGTGTTAAGACGATAAAGAATTTAACAAAAACATTTCAGAAAAGTTGTCTAACTCTTTATGAAATCAAAAGAATGCCATTGGTTAAAACTAAAACATAAATGGTAAATATTTCCTACAGTTCTACAGGGAAACTGCCAAAGATGAAAAACTTTTTGTTTTAGTTGAACCTAATTATACTGAGCTTGTTCATAATATTCCTCGGTGCTTCTAACAATGGGAGGGGAGGCTGATCACCAGCTCACACCTTGTGGTGTCAGACCTGTGGTGATTGTGTTCATAGGAAGCTGTGGTCCGTCTCTTTTTAAGCCTGAGGTTAATTCATTCAGTCATTACCCTCTGAGCACCAAATCCTGTTTGTCTCTCAGGAATGTTGAGTTTCGTTTTAATCTGCGGGGCAGAACACGCTGCGAAAGCCCCGGTTCCTGGCAGTGGGTGGGATGGTAATCGCACCATCTCACGCTTTCATCCGTTATTTGATCTGAGCCTGTTGGACAGTGGGGTCACGGTTTAATAGCTGAAGGAGACGCGCTCCCCTCATGGGACAACCTTTGGATGGCTTTCCGTGTTGCAGTTTTATACAAAACCCTGAATCCTTGTGCCTAGGTGACTATATTCCTGCACTTCCTGTGGGTGGGACCCCTCCAGGCAGCCGCCGTTGTGGGGCTGCTGTGGGAGGAAATCGGCCCCTCCTGCTTGGCAGGAATGGTGGTCCTCTTGTTCCTGATGCCCACCCAGACCATGTTTGGAAAACTCTTCTCTAAGTTCAGGTAAAGCACACACGGCATCCAGATGAGACCCTCTGTCATTAGGACGCAGCTATTCGCTAGCTGGGGCTGTTTAACCTGTTTATACACCACACAAAATTCAGTGTTATTATTCATAGCTATGAAGCAGTGTTGTTTAATTACATTTATTATTCTAACTGGTAAAAAGTTTCTATCTGAGGGTAGAGGAGAAGCAGCTAAGATCCCTGTGGTAACTCTGGAGGAGCTACAGAGACTCCCAGCTCACTTCAGAGAGTTTGTCACCAAGACAACTAATAGTTATACGCAACAACAAGCCGGCTTCTATGTAAGAATGGCAGGCTGTAGACAAATGACACAAAGATTGAGCTTTTGCTAATTTGGCCCGTATGCATATAAAAAGCCAACAAAACACATGACCTTGAACACACCATCCCCACAGTGAAACACGGTGGTGACGGGATCATGCTGTGGGGATGCTTTCCTTTAGCAGGGCCAGAGTAGCTAGCCACAATGGCTCAGTCCTGATCCGATCGAGAAACTGTAGCAAGATTTAAAGTCACGCTCCTGGATATTCCTGGTCCAGTCTGAGGTTGGAGTATTTTGCAAAGAAAAAAGGACAAAGATGTAAGTCTGTAGATGAGACAAGCAGGTAGAGACTTGCTACTGTAGTTGGAGCTAAAGGTGATTCCACACACTGATGCTGGGGCTTGATTCCAAAGGCACACCACACGTTTCAGTTTATCTGTAAGAACGGGAGGAAAATCCTGTATCCTTTTCTTTCTGTTTATCCTAGATACTCTATTACATGAAATCTAAAGAAAAGACACCGAAGTTTGATTGCAAAGCTTTTATTACAGGGCTGTCAGTAATTTAGCATTGTGCATTAAGATTCACACAGATGACGTTTTGATGTTTAAGTGCTCCTTTAAACATTTTCACAGCATCGTCTCAGTGTCTTACTCTCCGTTTATAGGAGTAAAACCGCCGTTCTGACAGACAGCCGGATCCGAACCATGAACGAGGTGGTTTCTGGGATGAGGATAATAAAGATGTACGCCTGGGAGAAACCCTTTGCTGCTCTGGTCTCTGAGGTCAGAAGGTAAAAAAAAAAAACTAAATCTATGGAACTTAAGTTATGAAACCTCCAGATAACGCTACATTACTGATTGTGGACCCTCCCTGTATTACTACTTTACTGCTTGTATATTTACAACAGACCTTATAATCTATGTTAGATGACGCTCGTCAGGGATTGGAGGAGAGATTCCAGTTTAGGTCGTTGACGTGAACGTTAACTGTTGCTGCTACCTGTAGTCTGATGTAAGCGAGGAGACGCTTTACGACCACGACTTATCTAAAATGTGATAAATGTGAAACACGTGCTGAAAAGTTCCTGTAAAAAGATGTCTTTGACAAAGATGGAGGTTATTTTATAATGTGAAGATCTGTTCTTATCAGGCAAATGTCATGAGTGGACCCTGCTGATGTTGCTTTTGTGGGAGTTTTTTATTGTTTTATGGTTGGGAGATTTTTTGGTTACCGTACCTACCTTTGTCATAGCGCTATCGTTGAAATATGCTTATTTCATCACATGTCCACGTTTTTGTTTGTAGGATTCTCTTTAGAAATGCTAAGAATAAACTCCGTTTAAAGTTTGAATCAGAACATTTGGGCATAACGTGTTACCGGCAGACTCGTATAATAGAAGGAAAGACATATTTGATGAGAAAGGGGGAATTAAAATGTGGTTGGATATTATCTCCCTACACGGTTACAGTGAAGAGCAGATGTGTCCCAGTGTGTTGTGGGTAATGATCCACAGCGTTGCTTATATTTGACCAGACAATCATCCGATTGCAGTAATTTCTGGCTGCTGCTGATTCTTTGAACTCTTTGTCGTCCCAGGAAGGAAATCTCCAAGATCATGAAGAGCTCCTACCTACGCGGTCTCAACATGGCGTCTTTTTTCTGCGCCAGCAAGATCATCATTTTCATCACGTTCACCCTCTACGTGCTGCTGGGAAACACCATCTCTGCCAGCCGCGTGTTCGTCACCGTGTCGCTGTACACGGCCGTGCGGCTCACCGTCACGCTCTTCTTCCCCAGCGCCATCGAAAAGCTCTTCGAGAGCCGCGTCAGCATTCGGAGGATTCAGGTACAGGTGCTATAAGTATACAAAAGTTTCTCTGAAAACTATTGACTGAAGTCGATCAGATGAAGAGACGGTGTTATTGGACTCGCTAGCGTTGGCACAGCTTAATTCATGGGGTATGGTCATTATATGGCTCCATTTAGCTTATGGATGGAGCAATATGGTCAAAGTAAAGGCGCTTCAGTGGAAATAAACTGTTGCAAATGTTGCCCTGTAACTCATTAACTGTTACTGAGCTTTAATGAATCTGTCTCGTTAAAATACTCCGCGTGGCTTTGCCTTTTGTTGACTGAAGTTATAAAGGTTGATAAAGCCTTTAGTGATCCATCCTGTTTCAGCGCTTATGTCACAGCTCCATTATCAGGGATTTCGCTCCGATCGATGTTCGGCTCTGTAAATGTTTCATCTCCCTCTCCAGATTTAATTATAGTTTTACTACAGCAGTCAGATGAACACGGGTTTATCAGGTAGAAAAGTCATCCATAAAAACGCCTGAGTGAGAGACGCTGTTTCACTGTTAAATAAGTCATTACAGAGTAAAGCGTTTTCACTTGCAACCCCCTGTAGAACTGTCTTTAGGCTGGTGTCTAAGGTTCATGTGTAATTGCAAAAACAACAAATTAGCTGAAGCAGTGAAAAAGAAAAATTAAAGCTTATTAGAAGCTAGTCCTATAGTACTGTTCAAAAGTATTACTACCCCATTGAAGTTTTTCAAGGATGTTATGCTGCCCGCAACATTAGCTACGTTTACATGGACAAAAGTAATCAGAATAAAAATGCCAAAAGTCAGTTGGAATATGATGATCGGATTAAGCTCAACCGGAATTAAATTGTATTCTGAAAGATCGAAGTGGTTTATGCTGATTGCATGTAAACGCTTGTCATGGTCGTTTTATTCTGAATGTGGCACAATGAGCCGAGGGCCAAGTGCGCCCGACTTGGTGACGTATTTCCACGTTGGTTAGTGGTGGAAATACGTTGGGAAGCAACACTGTCGGGGCCCCCCGATTAAAACCTTTCTGCTCGAAACATTAAAAGAGCTCAAAAGTATTTACTCATTAACGATTTTTATTTTATTTTTTTAGGTGAATTAGATAACGGCGCATGTCAGAGTGGTTCTATTCTGAATAAAAATGGGTGCATATACTCTCACATTATGATTGGATTAATTGTGTACCCATATAGATGGCCCCAGTGGGTCGATCATTTTCATCAAATGATGCAGCATCATGTTTGATTTTGAAACAATTATGTTTTAGTTATACTTTTCATTAGCTGCATTCAACCTTGTTTGTTTGAATGCGTTTTATTTTTATTTTACCTTCTGTTCTTTCTTGCGGTAAAGGAGTTCTTGCTGCTGGACGAGATAAAAAAAAACACCGCTCCGTCAGTCGAGGGGGAGAAGAAGGAGGACATCGGCGTGGAGATCAATGATCTTACCTGCTACTGGGATAAGGTTGGACTTCTAAAAATACTTATCTGAAGGTGGAGCTCAGTGAAAGTCTAGTTGGATAATAATGTTGCTTCTGTTTGTTTTTCCTCCAGAATTTAGACGCTCCGACTTTGCAGAGCATCTCCCTCTCTCTGGAGTCAAATCAGTTGCTGGCTGTTATCGGACCAGTAGGAGCTGGAAAGGTGAGGCGTATGCTCCTTTTAACATTCAGTGTTCTGAATATTTGCTTTTTCACAAATCTTTTTTTATTTGTGAGCGCCCAAATGAGTCTATTTTCTTCAAATGTGTTGCTTTTTGAGACCTTTTTAGCCTGCTGTCGTCAACAAGTTCTATTTAAGTGATTATTTGGTTCTGCCAGTCGGGCTGTAATCAGGCCTGGGTGTGGCTACTGAAAGTGAACTGGACTCCGTCCAAAAATGTAGTTAATTGCAGGGTTTAATAATAACTTGACAAGTGAAGTGATAAACTTCTCATGAAGTACCAGGTTGGTTTGGAAAGAATATTTTTTCCTCTTAATACAGAAAATTATGTGGAAAATGCTCAAGTCATCTTTGGCTCCATCCAAATACCCTTAAAGGAGAAGTCCGGTCAAAATCAGAATTCAAACTGCTGAAAGTACTTTAAATATAAAACTACTACATACTGTGCAAAAAAATATACGTTTTTTTAATTATGAATAATTTTCATTTAATCATGTTTATGTGGAGGAATCCATCTTGGTCAAGAATAGTACTGCCACCTCCTGTTTTTTTACGTCACTCGGCGGACCCGCAGTTGAGCAAGTTTCAACGCTTTGTTTGTCACGGCGCACTATTTTCCAACATGGCGACGACTGGTGCTCTGTACGAAGCAGAGAGTGATGAAGTACTTAGTGACAGTGATGAGAGTTCCGTGGAGCTATCATCATCTGACAGCGATATGGATTTTTTTAGAAGAGTTTCTTGACAGAAACCGGACTTTTGACGGAATCCAGCGTACTTATTTCCAGTGCAAACTCAGTCGGGTCCTACAATATATATGTATACACGCGTGTGTGTGTGTGTGTGTGCGCGCTCCGCCGCAGGACGGCTTTGCCGGCGCTGCAGCGGAGCGCGCGCACACACACAGCGGAGGAGAGATCGCTGAAGTGACTTAAGTTATATATTTTCCCTCTAGTAAATAGGGCAGGTGGTCATTATTGTATAAATATTAAAATATAAGAGCGTTCCAGCACATGCTGGGGCGGAGGGATACCACATCACATGTGGTATCCCTCCGCCCCTCTGCTCGGTGACCATCCCCGCAAATTCTAAATAAAAATTCTAAAATAAAAAATAACTTACCGAAAATCCTCGCTCTCATGTCATGTTCAAAACATTCTTCTTCAAAATGGTTGCTGCATATTACGTGTTTTCTCTCTGGCCAGAAGTTAAATGGCAAATCCGCTCTGTTCAAGTTGGCAATCCAGCAATGAGCCCGGTGGCTCATGAATCGGGAAGTTGAAATAAGCAATGTTTTTTCTACTTTTACCAGTTGTGTTGGAACATCCGATGGCCATGCACGTGAGCATTGTTGCTTCAGCAAAAGCTCTTGGGAATGTCAGTGGTGAAGTCTTCTGGAAATCCGAAAAAATTGTTGATGATCGCAGCTGTGTAGAACGGCTCCTATTGACTTTGCATGGAAAGCGGAGAGAAATGCTGTCGCCGCTTCCGCTTTTCCACGCCCCAGGATGTGATGTCAAACGCCCCTTACTGCCCAAATATGGGCAGTAATGTCAGCCCCCATACACAGTGATCCAGACGACAATTTATGTTTTTATTTTCTTATTGATTAAAGATAAGTTCATTAAATAACCACAAACGTATTAGTTTTAGTTATAGCTAATGATACCCTGATTTTTCCTTGTTGACCGGACTTCCCCTTTAATGGCTTCTAGCTCCTGTTCCTTGAGCTTTCATGGAGAGGAAAGACTTTCAGACTGATTAACGCCGCCATCATTACATGACGGAAACGCACATGGATGAGGAGAAGAGAGGCTGTAGTTAATTTCTGTGAGGTGGGCTGTGCTGATATGTCATGCTACGCAAAGGATTGTGGGATTCCTTATAGCTACTTACCGCAAGCTATGATAGGAAGCAGGGGCGGTTCTAGACAGGGGCCAACAGGGGCCCATGCCCCTGTAGAAATGTTATGGCCCCTGTACTAAAAGCATGATGTTAAATAAACTTCTCATAATTATTTGCAATGGCAAAGAAACCATAACTGATTGGTCACTTTGACCAATATTATTTTTTACCTATACAGCTTTACTCTAAAAAGAATTTAAAACTTAAGATGTTTTACGTTTAGCTTTAGCCGCATTGAGCAGGGGGCAAAGTTTTCTACTGCTAGATCAGGGGTCTGAAACCTGCAGTTCCAGAGCCACAAGTGGCTCACTTAATTTTATTACACAGTTAAATATTGCCATTTTATTGTTTTGAATTTTTTTTTGTTCTGTGCCCCTGTGAAAAAACACTGGCCCCCACTTTGGCCCCCCTGGTAAATTTGGTCTAGAACCGCCACTGATAGGAAGCATACAGTTTTCTTTTCTTACCTTACTGACCACTATTCAGACAGCACTTATCATGGTGACCGCTGACACACCTCTATGTTAAACTTTTCAAGATGACTATAAATGAAAACAAAAATCTTTTAAGAGAGCAAGTACGATTTCACAGCACTGTAGGTAGTGTAAGAATTTCTTCAGCGAGTCGTCGTTCAGCTCCTCACATGTTGTTCTGTTTGCATTCTCACTCAGTCGTCCCTGTTAAGCTCGATCCTGGGGGAGCTGCCTTACGAAAAAGGCGTCCTGAATGTCAGAGGTCAGCTGACCTACGCCGCTCAGCAGCCCTGGGTCTTTCCTGGAACCATTCGCAGCAACATCTTGTTTGGAAAAGATCTGGAACCTAAGAAGTATGAAAGAGTCATCAAGGCCTGTGCTTTAAAAAGGGTGAGATTTATATGTACAACTTATGCAGAGACAAGTTCCACAGAAAGAATGAATGTTGGTACAGACTACCGGGTTACTCTCAGAGCAGAGGAAAACTCAGGTGGAGATTACTACCTGCTCCAGAAGTCCTCGAAAAGCTGGTTTATGGTTGACACACATACATTCCCCGTGGAAATGAGACGTGTGAACACAATGTCTGCAGCATTTATGCTCCGTGTGGCTCTTCCTCTGCAGTAGCACTATTCTCCTAAACTCTAGAGGGCAGCGTTGTGCTCCTACGACAAGCGTACTACACCCCACTACACGTAGAAGTAGAAAAAAAGTAGTTTCCAAGATTTTAAAACTTAATTTCTTCTAAGAGTGACGGGGATTTCTGTCCAGTAATAGCTAACAACTTGTTGATCACTGTGATCTTTGTTGGACGAATCATAAAGATGTCTATATTTACGAACCTGTCCGCGTAGTTAGGAATTTTGTTACGTTCGTGGACGGAAACTTCTGGCCGCGTGGAGGGATGTGGTGGCCAGAATGAAGTAATATAGCCGTGCAGAGCTCGCGGATGCGTTAAGCATAACCCAGGCTCTAGACTATGAAATATAAAGTAATATAAATTAAACTCTTTGGCATGAATGCCAGGCATCATGTTTAAAGGAACCCAGGCACCACTCATTACATGGCCATTAACGTCCCTACAGTGAAGCATGTTTGTGGCAGCATTATGCTGCGGGATGTTTGTCAGCTGCAGGAACTGGGAGACTTGTCAGGAAAGATGAATGCAGAAACATACGAAGACAACCTGGATCAAATCCTTCTACTGAAGGCTGCTGACTTCAGACTGGGGCAATGGTTCATGTTTCAGTAGGACAACCCAGGTCTGGGGTTTTACTTCAGGACCTCTTTATAAATGTCCTTGAGTGGCACAGCTAGCACTCATACTTGAATGTAACTAAAAATCACAGGAAATCTTTGGACAGATCTGAAACCGGCCATCTAACCTGATGCACCTTGAAAAGTTCTGAAACTGCCCATAGATGGGTCTGATGAGGTCGTGGCATAATGTTCCAGAAGACTGGAGGCTGTAATATTAGCCAAAGGTGCATCAACAAGGTATTGAGGAGCAAAGGCTTTAAATGAGTTATCTATGTACCTGTAGTCGCGTTTTTTTTTTTTTTTTTTTTAAGTTTTCAAATATTTGTTGAAATAGAAAAGAAATGTTCACGTCACCATTCTGGTGTTTAGATTGCAGACTTTTGCTCTGTACCTATTTATCTCAGCATTGCAGCAGAAAGAAAACAAACAAATCAAAGGGAGGTTAATTAGGCCTTGACAGGATAAAGGTTCAGAGTAACTGCATGGAAACGAGCGTTAAAGCTGCAATTTCTGGTTTAATTTTCCTACATAAAAGTACAAAGCAAACCTGCACTGTGTGACTCTAATCCAGCTGTTATGTAAAAAGTGACATTTGTTGTAAACGTTGCCGTTGAGGGGCTCCTGCACACCGTGGGGCTAACTCTCCCCATGCGAGTGTTTGTGATGTTTACCAGCCCGTCTGGAGGAGAGGTCAGTGAAGAGGCGTCTAATTAATGAGTTACCGCGGGTGGCTGGGAATGTACCCAGTGAACTATCGTAACAGCTGCTAAACAACGCCCCTCATCAATATTCGGCTTTATCTGCTTCATAGGAAGTTTTCATACATCAGATTTGATGTTTGCTGATTTGTGGCATTTGGGTTGAAATCTTTTACTTTGAACCCCAGACTAATCTGGGCATCCTCTTTGCTTTACACTTTAAGGTAACCGGGGGAGATCTGCTGGAGACTGACAGATGAGAGAATAGGGCTGGGCGATAATTCAATAACAATATATATCGACTGATAGACGTGTGGCGCGATAGGAAAAAATAGGGTCGATTAAAAACTTGCTACAGTCGGCACGCCGTCACAAAGCGCCGCCCTCTCAAACCACCACACAGAGCACGTGAATATGTCGCAGCAAGGAGCGGCGGAGGAAACGGTCCCAAAACGGGGTTTTACTAGTTCGCCAGCCTGATAGAAATAAACCACAATGATTTGTAAAACTTGCAAGGAACCGGTAAAAACAAAGTCTGGTAACACACCAACTTGTTTCATCACGTAAGCCGCTCACACCCGCAGCAGCGCGAGCCGTGCAGCCCCGCCGCGGCTCCTCGTCGGAGGAATTTTAATGGAAGTTCTTCCATAACTCAGGTCTCTTAAGTTATTTTTCTTAAAAAAAATTCTGTTATGGTTAAAAAAAGTTGGTTAAATAAAGATTTAATTGGAATTCTGTGTTTGCGTTCTTTATTTAAATCAAATCATTTAGCAATATCATAAAATGTCCAGGCAGAGCTGCACATAAAATATGGTTTTAAATAATTCTCGATATCGATCAATATGCATTTTATTTTTTTTATCGATAAGCTTTTTTTCTATATCGCCCAGCCCTATGAGAGAAGTGATATTTACGTCCTCGATGTTTCTAAATGTTGCGTTTATGCGTAGGACCTGGAGCTGCTCCCAGACGGGGACCAGACTGTGATCGGGGACAGAGGGGCCACTCTCAGTGGGGGGCAGAAAGCGCGTGTCAACCTGGCCAGGTAAGAACACAGCTCTGCACAAAACGCAGACAAGTGGAAACAAATAAATGAATAACTTGGTGGATAACCGGCTCACTGACCAGAAACAAATCCATTTTTACCATTTAGTTAGCTTGTTTTATGTAGAGGGCCTCATATTTCACAGCCTCTGACCATTCCTGCGTTTTAATGTGTTTATTAGGATTTCATATGATGGATCAAAACAAAGTGGTGCATAATTGTGAAGTGGAAGGAAGAGGATACAAACTCAGAAACTAATTACAAACCTTAATAATGAGGCATGATTATGTATTCACTCCCTTTACTCTGGGCATCATAAATACAACCAGTTTAAACAGATGTTGCCACCTGAGCTTGGTATTCCTCCAGTTCCTCCAGAGTCGCCATGGGCTGCTGAAGTTTGATGAGTCACAGACTTCCTGTTGTGCCTTACTTGATATTTCAGATGATTGAGACGTCCTCTGAGAGATGTTTAAAGTTTGGGATTATTAGGATTTCACAATAGATCACAAGTTTATTATTACAAAATCAGTCAAGTAAAGAACTGCTTGGACTGTAAAAACAATTCTATAACGACTATACATTACGTTTTTACCATCTGCTGAAGTTTGTGGTTTTATGCTGAGGACTATATTTTAAAGTGGCCTTAAAATGTTTTCATGTTATCAGCTTCAAGCTTTTGAATAAATCCTTGTTACTGAGAAGCAAATGATGCGTTTTGCTTATTTTTCCCAGGAGATGGAAAGATTTCTCACTGTCTGGAGCTTGTTTGCAATAAACCCAAAACAGAAAGACATGAGCGCCATTTATTTATCCCAGTCATGTCATCGCTGCAGTGTTCTCCGGTATTACTGCATCATTTCCTGACATCCTGCAGGCCTTCCTGGGATATTGTTTTATTAATTAGCCGTGCCTGATATTCTACAACATTCTCCCTGACCTGCCTGCTTTGTTTCACCAGTGTTCTGCTGAAGCCTCCACAGATCTGCATTTATTCTGAGAGCATTATTTATCAAGTAGGAGATTTCTGAAGCAATCACTGGAATTTAGTTTGGGGCCATTAAAGTTAAGGGGCACTCTTTTCGGATTTTTTTAAAAATATGTTTGAAAAATAAAAAATTAAACCGCGTTTCTCTTTACTTCCACTGTAAAGTTGTGCGCTACTTTGTATTGGTCTGTCACAGAATGTGTCAATAAAGTGCATTAAAGTTTGAGGCTTCTCAGTAACAGAATATGCAGTAATCTGAGGTTAACGTTAGGTTGTGAAAGAACCTCTGGCTGTTCCAAAAAAAGAACCATTTTACTGTGATTCACCCTAAAATCTGACAACTTTCACCCATTTCCAGTGGGTCCAGGCTAAAATGCTGCGTTTCGTTTCAGGGCCGTTTATCAGGATGCGGACATTTACCTCCTGGACGACCCTCTAAGTGCTGTGGATGCTGAGGTCGGCAGACACCTCTTTGAACAGTGAGTCCCTCGCATGCTTTCACTCATCAGGACAATAGAGTCTGTGGATTTTCCACACAGGAAGTCGGGGCAGATCTGCGCTCCTGAGGAGCGGAAAGCGTCTGAGTCAGATCACAGCCAGAGGAAGTCCCCGTTAGGAGCAGGGTGGAGACCTGACAGCGTTCTTACTGAACATTATGTCACTGTAATTCTCTTTTTTTTTTTTTATGGCCTTTTGAAGGTCTTGGCCATTGTTTAATGAAAATACTAACAGTCCTCCCAAAGCAATACTTCTCATGTAATAAGGAAGGAAAAGAGGTGCGTAGTGAGAAAGAACACAATCACTCTAAATTCAGCAGCACACATTTTGCATGAACAAGTCCTGATAAACTTTGTGTAAAAGCTGCATTAAAGCAGGGGGTGTCCTCATTTCACATCTGAACCTACTCTTAATTAGCATGTCTTCCTGCTTGTTGTTATCAGGTGCATCTGTGGGCTGCTGAAGACCAAGCCTCGTATCCTGGTCACACACCAGCTGCAGTACCTGAAGGCAGTGGACCAAATTTTAGTGCTCAAGGAGGTTTGTCAGAATTGTTTTGCATATTTACAGCCAGCATGAAGCTTGCAGCCTGTCCTGGTTAACCTGTTTAACTCCTCTACTTAAGTGCTAACCCTGATGCTGGTGTTTGTCAGCTTAGAGGGAAGCTCTGCAGTTCTGAAAAGCAAGGAGTTACTGGAGTTAGACGTGTTTTTTAGATAGCGTAGCAGAGAGAATCAGGCAGCTATTAAATGAGCGGCTGAGACACAGCAGCCATCGGTGCATATCAGTTGGAGCTTATTGGCTAAAACCACTGGCAGTGGTAATTATGTTAATAGTTAAGTAATGTTCAAATGCAACAAAGGCCCCTTTACCAAAGTAAACCAAAGCCTGGGGCTTCTGGGTTTTCGTGTTTTCATCAACTAGGGGGCCATTTATGTAAAACAACCCGATGGCGAATGGGATAGTGGTCAAGCAGACAAATGCTGAGAAGCTGCTCCGGAGAAACAGGAGGCCAACACACAACTGGTGCCGTTACATCTCCTTAGAGTGGAGCGCCGTGGTGTAAAAGGGGCTGTTTACTGCTGTTGGAAGAAATTAATAAAAATAAAGCTTCTTCCTACCTGGGCGACACGGGGGCCGCGCGCGTGTGTAATGTAACAAGTGGAGGAGAGATGGGGCTGATGTTAAGAGCTTTGAGTCTCTTTTTTTTTTTTTCTCTACCACAGCGAGTTAAACGGAAACGTTTAAAGACAGTATCATGGATTTTGATCACAGCAAAAATATCTTTTTATACGGGGCAAAGGCTAAACACGCTGAGCAGGTCTCGTCTTTTTCTCTGCCACGGAAAGCGAGCATGCTCCACACACAGTGGCGAAACAGTTTATTATAATTAACTTAAAACACCCAGCCAAGATTTTCACATTTGATATCTGTTATGCAGAGATGTCCACCATTAACTTCATTAACTTATTAACCTTAGTAAAAGCTTTATAGGGACTTTTCAGTCGCAGCCAACAGATCCAGTCTGTGGGGAATCAGACGGTCTGGCCAACAACACGCAGCAGCAGGGCCCGTCTGCCAGCGGGTCTCTGCCGCTCCTGACAAGTCTGAGCAGAATTAAAACTGATGAACTGACTGCACAGATGAAATTTGGAGGCGTACTTTCTCATCTAAAATCCTCTTAAAACAACTTATCGTGATAAATTGAGCTTATAAAATTGCTAGGTTTGTAAACTCCTCATCTCCTTGAGGAGGAATGAACTTTTTACAAAATAATGAAAAAATGAAAATAATGAATTTTATACATTGCCTGAATCCACACGGCGTACATCAAACTTAACCAAAAAGACAGCTATCAATGGCACACAGTGAGTGAGGTGAATATGATTCTAGCTGTGTGTGAATCAAATTCAGGGAATTATTTTAGTAAAAAAACAAGAGACTAGATTAAAGACTATATTTATAGCCTGCTTTGTCATAAGCGGCAGCGTTACACATTTGCAACATGAAAACAGAGTGAAGTGGGTCTTCTTTGCTCTGACTGCATGCAGGATGAGGCAGCTGCAGTGTGTCTGTGCCTGTGAGAGTCAATAGTTATCTGCAGAAAAATTGGTGCTTTCACGTGAAGTCGCTAAAGTCGGCAAAAACAGAGAAAGTTGCTAGTTTAGTTGTAGGCAGCAGGACACCAGCGCAGTGAGAGAGGTGGAAATGATTCTGTCTGTGTTTATCAGGGTCACATGGTGGCAAAAGGAACATACGCAGAGCTGCAGCGCTCCGGAGTGGACTTCACTTCGTTGCTGGAGAAAGAAGAGGAGGAAGAGCAGCTGCAGCCTCTCCAGGACGCTCCTCCCAGGACCAGAACTCTGTCTGAGATCTCTGTTCTCTCCAAGGCCTCCTCAGTCCACTCAGTCAAAGACGGAGACCATTTACCGGTTGGTAGCCATCGAACCCATGTTGGCCGTCACTGCTCTGTTACGCCCTCTAGTGGTCCACAATTAGTTTCCACAGGGAAGAGCGGCCTGTCCACAGGGGTTTTTTATGCTGCCTTTTAGTTACACAGACCTCTTTAATGAAAGCACAAGATTTATTAACATCCTTCTTGGAGGGAGAATTTAAAACTGACCTTTATTCTCTGTACTGGGAGAGGGAAACGGTGCTTTTAAACGCCCATCATGAACACAGCAGCTGATTGTGCTGGTTTTGACATGGGTCTGCTCTTTCTTTCTCTAATTTCAGATCCTCTTTTTGTTTGTTTGGGATGATGACTAATCATGTTTGGTCAGATGTGTTGGGAGTCATAAATGCTGCTTCATTCTCACATGCATGTTGTGAAACATGCATGTGATTTGTGTCTCATAATCGAGTTTCCCCCTGAATGTGCTCACTTAGGGATGTACTCTAAAATAACATTTAATAACATTAATGATGACAGGTAAGATTATCTCAAATTTACCCACTGTCACCACAACCTTTCAGTCCGCCCACCCAGCTTTAACATCGCTCCTACTGATCTCTAAATTAAGGGGGGACATAGTGGGAATAGTCCATCCAATAAACAAACTGGGTTTTGTTAGTAGAAATGACCCTTTAGCTTCCTGCTAACTGTGCTTCTTGATGTTCCCTCGCAGGCAGAGCAGGTACACATGGTACCAGAGGAGAGTCGAGCTCAGGGAACCATCGGACTGAAACTGTACCTAAAATACCTTCAAGCTGGAGCCAGCATTTTTATTCTGCTGTTTGTTGTACTGATTAACCTTCTGGCTCAGGTACATAAAGGATACTTTGCCATATTTTATTAGAAAATGTTCAAATAAGTAAAGTAATGGCACATTTTCTATTGTAGGTATCGTATGTCATGCACGACTGGTGGCTGGCCCACTGGTGAGGATGTTTCTGAGTACACTTTTAGATGCTGGCTTTCTAAATCGTGTATTTCCCCGTCTTATCGCACATCTTTTTTTTATTTTTTTATTTTTATTGTGACCGATCAGGGCAAAACAGCAAGACAGCCTGACCAACAGGACTAATGGCAACATCACTGTAAACGGACCCAATGTGACAGAGTTGGATTTAAGCTTCTACCTTGGGATTTATGGAGGTAACCTGACTGTACCTCCTCTGCTTCACATGCAGCCTGCTTGGATTAAGTGTCCCCTCGCTCCCACTGATCAGTCCTGCTTGCTTTTTCCAGGATTAACTGCAACCACCATCCTCTTTGGGTTCATGAGAAATATCGTCTTGTTCACGGTGCTGGTGAAATCTGCTCAGAGCCTCCATAACAGCATGTTCAACGCCATCCTCAGAGCCCCTGTGCGCTTCTTTGATGTCAACCCCATCGGTGAGGAAGAAGACAGTCATCCATCATTTCACGACTATTAGGGGTGGTTTCCAAAGACCACTTAATGTCGCAAAATAAACTAAACACTCATGTTTTGTCTGCTGCGTCTCTTCAGGAAGAGTGTTGAACAGGTTTTCTAAGGACATCGGTCAGGTGGACTCCATGCTGCCTTGGACCTTTACCGACTTCATTCAGGTGAGGACCCATCTAACAGCTTTGAGGAGGCAGCAGACATATAAACTACTGATAAAGATAAGCTCTGATCAAGTTTACTGCATCTTATTCTGCCATTGTTAAGGGAGCACAGTTTCTAAATATGTGACCAAATCCTGTGTGAAAATGATGCTAAACAGCTTTGACATATATTAGGAAGTATTCACATCACTTGAAGTTCTTCAGTTTTTGTGTTTTACTGGGATGGTATGCGAAAGTTACTTGTGTAACTACGGTTCTGAGTCCCAGGTGACCAACAGAGGCGGTGCTGGAAGCACTGAATGTTCCCCTTTGTGCGCATGCGTCATTCAAGTAATGATACCAATGTAGTCACATCTGTGAGAGAGCAGGTGACCAATCAGAACCTATAAAGTCTTTGTATGTATGTCCAGGAGTTGGACCTACATACATTTATTTATTTTGAGGACTCTGGTCCAAAGGCGACAACTTGTGTTTTGTCAGAATTTCAAAGCAGAAAATTTAAAGGCATCCAGGTTTTGACTACACGCCTGTAGTCAAAGTAATTTATTGGATTCACCAGGATTTGTGGATAAATATAGCTGAGCATCATCAGCATAAAGAGAACCAGTCCAAGGACTGAACCCTGTGGTACTCCACAAGTGAGCCTAGTGTTTGACAGATTCCTGTTTGTTCATGTTAATAATAAATCTTCTTCAGACAGATAAGATTTAAACCGGCCTAACGTTTTCCCCTTAATCCCTACAGTATGTTCAAGTCTTTCTAGGAGAATATTGTGATCAAATGTATCAAATGCAGCACTGCGATCTAACAGGACAAGTATAGACACGAGTCCATTATCTGGGGCAATGAGAATATCATTAGTGACCTTCACCAGAGCTGTTTCAGTGCTATGATGAACTCTGAAGCCTGACTGAAACTCTTCAAATAGGTCATAATTTTGTAAATGTTCACATAGTTGATTAGCAACTACTTTCTCAAGAATGTTAGATTGGAAAAGAATATTAGATATGGGCCTGTATTTTATTAAGTCAGCTTTCTTAAGTAAAATGGGTTTCTTAAGTAAAGGTTTAATAACAGCGACTTTAAAAGCCTGTGGTACATATCCATTTACTAAGGATAGATTAATCATGTATTAAATAATGCCACTGATCAAAGGGAATACCTCCTTAAGTAACTTGGTCAGGATTGGGTCTAACATACAGGTAGAAGGTTTAGATGAAGCTAGAATTTTAGATAGCTGGGGCGCGCCCATGGAGGAGCGGTTATCGCAAACCATATTAGGAGGCCTTTAGTCCTCGACGCGGTCGGCCCGGGATCGACTCCAACCTGGGGCGCTTTGCCGCCTGTCTTCCACCCTCTTCCACCCTCTTCCTGTCAGCTCACTGTCAATGAAACCTGTGCCACTAGAGCCGCAAAAAAAAAAGAATTTTAGATAGCTCAGAAAGCTCTACTGCGTTTAAACAGGATCAGGTTCTAAAGATTCCTCCAACACTGCCTCACTTACTGAAGACGAGCTAATCATGTTTGGGATGATGCCAATGATTGCCAAGAATACTCCTAGAAACAAAAGTTTCATGACCTTTAGAAGTGGATCATTGTCCTGTCTTTTTTTTTTTTTCTTTGTCTGAGTAGGTGTTCCTCCAGATTCTAGGAGTGATCGCTGTAGCAGCGTCGGTGATCCCATGGATCCTCCTCCTTGTTGCTCCTCTGCTTGGATTGTTCATCTTTCTGCGCCGTTACTTCCTGCGAACATCCAGAGACGTCAAACGTCTGGAATCCACCAGTGAGTGTCTCACGCTGCATGAAGGGCTTAATTAAAACGTTGTTTGCTGCTTCCCTGACATGTCTGTGCGTCCTGCAGCTCGCAGCCCCGTCTTCTCCCACCTGTCGTCGTCTCTTCAGGGTCTCTGGACGATCCGGGCGTTCGGAGCAGAGGAGAGGTTCCAAAAAGATTTTGATGCTCATCAGAATCTGCACTCAGGTTTCCCCTCTCTGCATATTTACATCCAGTCTTTTAAACGTTAAGCTTCTCAGTGAGTACTGACACCGTGTCATCATCATCAACAGGGGCGTTCTTCCTGTTCCTGACCACCTCTCGCTGGTTTGCCGTCCGTCTTGACGGGATGTGCTCCATCTTCGTCACCATCACCACATTCAGCTGCCTGCTTCTCCGAGACCGTAAGGAGGAGTTAATTCTGTCAGAAGTCCATCTGTAGATAATCCCACTCCATGCCACTAGAGGGGGCCAGAGGTTAACCTTTTAAACAGTGTTGGCAGTGCGGTGATGTTCTCTCCTGGTTATTTTTCAGAGCTGGATGCTGGTTCTGTTGGGTTGGCTCTGTCCTACGCAGTCACTCTGATGGGGATGTTCCAGTGGGGCGTCCGGCAGAGCGCAGAGGTGGAGAACATGGTGAGACTAGGACTGAGTAGATAAATGTAAAGTAAATGTCCAAAACCAATTGTCGTTTTATTGCTTCTTATATTCAGAAATGCCGTCTCACATTCCCAACTCAACAAAACAACTGAATATGTCCACACAGCAGTACCTTTAAACTGTTTGTGCCTACAGGATATCCAATTCTAGCTTTTATCCAGCTTTCTTTACACAGACCACACAGTCTAATCTCCTGGCACGTACATCTGTGGCACATTTCCCATAATGCAGCAGAATCTAGCCCACCAGCTCCCTACATCATGTTTAGTACCTGGGTAGTACCTGACTTTTGCCATTCTTTCTAAAATAAACAAAATGGTTTTTAACATTTCCCATGCAGCTGTCAAAATTTGCATCTCACAAAAAATGTAACTGCTATGTCTGCACTCTGTTGCGTTTCTGGGCACAATTTGAATATTTTGATCCATCCATTGGAAACCTCACACTGCTTTTTATTGGTCCATAATCTGCCCTCTGACGTAGGCCACAGCAGGGACTTGATTCAGACTTTGTTTTATTACATCCCATTAAGGCTCTATGAACAGAGGTAGGGATGAAAATGCTGGAAAATATAGATTTGACAGATCAGAGCATCGCCTTCCCTGTGAGGGTTAACTATGAACAGACCGCCATGTTTGTTGGACAAACCCAGCAAAGGTAACTTCGTCTGTATCCCCAGATGACCTCAGTGGAGAGAGTGGTGGAGTACAATGAACTAGAGAGTGAAGCCCCCTGGGAAACCCAGAAGCGCCCTCCTCCTGATTGGCCGAGCAAAGGCCTGGTGACCTTTGACCGTGTGAGCTTCTCCTACAGCGATGACAGCCCGAAGGTGCTGCATAGCCTGCAGGCGATGTTCAGACCCAAAGAGAAGGTGAGGGTGGTTCCTTAAAGCTGGGCGTCATGTCAGATGCAGAGAAACTGATGTTCCTCCTCGGGTTCT
The DNA here is from genome assembly GCF_011125445.2 of Fundulus heteroclitus. Taxonomy (NCBI): domain Eukaryota; kingdom Metazoa; phylum Chordata; class Actinopteri; order Cyprinodontiformes; family Fundulidae; genus Fundulus; species Fundulus heteroclitus. Next base: position 19,747,625 of record NC_046384.1, on the reverse strand, counting down.
AGGTGGGGATCGTTGGGAGAACGGGAGCCGGGAAAAGCTCTCTGATCTCAGCTCTGTTCCGCCTGGCAGAACCTCAGGGAAAGATCTACATCGATGGCGTTTTAACCTCCGAGATTGGCCTCCATGACCTGCGCCAGAAGATGTCCATCATTCCTCAGGTGGGCAGGAACTGGAGCTGAGAAGCTTCACTGCTGCTCATTTATTATCGGTGTTTAAATGAGATCTGTGACTTCAGTCCCCCCAGCACCGCCCACTTATGTTTCAGCCACAGATCTCCATGCAACTACTGTATTTCTATTTTATGACACAAAGTAGAACATAATGTGGAAGGAACAGGCTACTTTTTTTTTTTTATACAAGTAGAAAATTTGCCAAATACTCAGACTGTCTTCAGGTTTCCTGATTATCTGGTTGTGTGATCATTTAATTTATAAATGATTAATATTTAACTGCTGCTGGTCTTTTTGCAGAGAAACAGACCGGTTTAAGCTCAGTTTGATTTAGAGTTTCAAATATTCTCACTCAGGTGTGAACTTTGACTAGGCCATTCCTAGCACACAGGTGTAAAGCATTTCAGTCCGGCTCTGTTTATTGTTGCTGTCCCGTAATGAGCTCTACTCTCTAGCCATGTTTCACTGAAACCTTCTGAAGCAGTTTAAGTTTTAAATAATCATGTGTACTCTTCAATAATTCAGTGACTTCTGAATTATGAATTATGACTTTTGAATTAAGAACAGATTTGTGTCGAAATTATGAAATTAAAGGCGGCAGTACAAATCTATTTTACTTCTGCTTGACAGTCATGCAGTTTGTGTTGGTCTATCACATAAATTCCCAATAAAAGACAGTTTGTGGATCTAAGATGACAAAATTGGAAACAAACTCAAGGGTTCTAAATGTTCTTCCAAAGCGTTGTATGTTTACAGTGAAAATAAGTTTCTCTCAAATTCAGCAACAGTTACAGACCTGGAGCTTTGTGTATAAAGGCTTTATTTTAGAAGTGGTGCTTCATCCTGCGCTTTAGCATCCAGAGTAGACGTAACGTTAGTGAGCCGCCTGCAGGAATAAACTTGTCCTGTCTCTTGCTTGGTTTACAGGACCCAGTCCTGTTCACAGGCTCCATGAGGAAGAACCTGGACCCTTTTAACCAACACTCAGACGAAGAACTGTGGAACGCCCTGCAGGAGGTCGGTACCCGCTCTGCTGTGAAGCTTTCAAACACGACGAGTAACGCCGCGCTCACACTGCCGAACGGGCGAAACATGAGCGATGAGGAGCAGCTTCACGCTAATAACAGCTAGCGTTGTATTTACATCTGCTTTTCTCCCAGACAGGAACTTTACTGACTGTTTTATGCCGTTCTCAAACATTAAGACATTTAAAATAAACAAATAGCCTGGCTTTAAGGGGAAAGCCCGCCATGTGTAGTATTTAGTTTTACTAAACCTTTAATACTGAATAAAACCAAACTAAAAGATGTTTGAATGAAAGTACATCAGCTCAGCATAAGTCAACCTAAAGCCAGATTTGTGAACTGAGGGGCTTGTTGTTGTAGAGCGAGCCTCTGGAGACGGGCTGCAGAGGGCCGGTTGGATTCTGCATCCATTTCATCTTTCATCGTTTCCTTCAGGTGCAGCTGAAGCCTGTGGTGGAGGATTTACCGGGGAAGCTGGAGACGGTCCTGGCAGAGTCCGGCTCCAACTTCAGCGTGGGTCAGAGGCAGCTGGTGTGCCTCGCCAGAGCCATCCTGAGGAGGAACCGCATCCTCATCATCGACGAGGCCACAGCCAACGTGGACCCCAGGTAAACAAAGTCAGACTTTACACAGGTTTTGTGACGGACGAAGCTTCTCAGTTAGTGCGCCCCAATAAATCATTCAATTTAAAAACCTAACTATAACGGTATTAAAACTATGGTAGGCCTATTATTTTCTGTTTTTTAATTGGCTGTGAACCATGATGAACATAAATGGTTAAAATGGGTTATTTACTAATGTTTTCAGTGATGGTGCTTCCGTCCAGGAACTGTTACGTTAAGATGTTCTGGTTGTTGCAGGACAGACGAGCTGATCCAGAAAACCATACGGGACAAGTTCAGAGAATGCACCGTCCTCACCATCGCTCACCGCCTCAACACCATCATAGACAGCGACCGCATACTGGTGAGTCCATAGAAACGGCTCAAATGATAAACGTGCCTTAAACCACGTTTTACTCAGGCGGCTTTAGTGCATGTTTTCTATTAACCAGCAATATTTGCATTGCTGTAAAAATCCAGCATTTAAAATTAAAGTGTCTGAACGTTGCCGTGCTCCATTGTCCAGGAAATAAACTCTTTAAGAGACAAGATGCTGTGTCAAAAGTAGTTAAAACTTTATTTTGATAACATAATGGCAGCTAAAGATCGGTTGTAACAGTTTGCCGCTCTTCTAATGAGATGTGGAGAAAGTGCTGATGTGATAAAAAGCTTAAAAGGAAACTTTAGGTTGACGGTTAAATACCGCTTCAGTCACTAAAATCAGCCATCAGTCTGCTCTGCCCAGTCAATAAAAGGCTGGGACTAAACTTTCTCCATGTTCAGTTCCTGTAGAAGAAACATGTTTGTTCTCATGATCTCAACCATCTTCATTCCTCCCTGAACAGCTTCACGTCAGAAAAACGAGCAATACGGATTTCTGAGCTTTCCTAAATCTACATATTTGTCCATTGTGTTTCCTTCAACCTTTTGTATTTTATCACATTTTAAACCACAAACTTGATGAAGCGGTGTATAAATTGTCTGGGAGTAATCGTTGGCGCACAAACGGCTAAATGCTGCGGCTGGTTTGTTTGCAGGTTCTGGACGCAGGGCAGATCCATGCGTATGACGAGCCTTACATCCTGCTGCAGGACACTCAGGGCATCTTCTATAAAATGGTGCAGCAGACTGGAAAACAGGAGGCAGCGGCTCTACTGGAACTAGCCAAGCAGGTGAGTCTGACTCAGAGAAACGACGGCGGTCACAAAGGAGCAAAACAAACTGACTTGAAATGCGCCTGCAGGTCTACAACAGCAGAAGCCGTCCCCGCATACCCAACGGACACGCAGAAACGCCAGACGGCAACTTGGTCATCTTTGAAACGGCTCTGTGAGCTCAGAGGAGAAGCCGCTTCTCTGCCAGAGAGTACAGAGAGGATGCGGGCCGGCGCCGGTCCGTTCTCCGCCGAAAGCACTGATCCGCTGCAGCGAGGAGGCCGGGATCTTCAGCGAGGCGCGGCGTTACACCGCTCCGCTAAACATTTGCACACGATGCTGCTGCTTGCAGTCGGTCAGACTGACTGCTTTAAAACTGTTCAGGTGGAGCACTACAGGTTTTTTATTTATATTCAGAGTGGGCTCCATGTTCTGGTGCCTTTTTAGTCTTTCAATGTGCCTTATTTCTGGTTCACAGCAGTTTTTATTCAAAGTTGTAAATGTGTCGATTGTTGCACAGAATAAGCATCCAAGTTCAACGATTGTAACTGGAGATGTTTCAGTAAACATTTGTTTTAAAACTCGTTTTCTGTCCATATTTAAAGAGGAAAAAGTAGCACAGCTCCTTGCAGTTTGTCACGTGACACTACAAACTAATAAACAGTGTTTATTATTTTATGCAGAGACCAAAAATGATACACTGTTCCCTTTGTTTTGATTATTGGAAGACGACTGGGTTTCAAGGTTTAGCAGATGTGAACACCTAACCCGAGTCTTTTTAATGTGACATTTCTCAGCACATTTTCACAAAACACAAAATCAGGGTTGTTGTTTTTTTTTAAGAATTTTATGAGAAAACATACAAAATCGTACAGCTTACTTTTCTTTCCTTGTAGGAAAGAAATGGAGTGTAAATAAACACATGACCCCCTTTAAATAGGCATTGACGTCCACATACTGTACATGACAATTATGACAACTAAAAGGCAACAGATAAGATTAGCACTGTTACACTGGCAATTTGGTAATTCTAGACTATTTACACTGGTCAGCTTTTAAAAAGCACATTTAGATTAAAACTTGTGAAACACAAGGAGAAATTAAGGCTGAATGTGACGGGAAGGTTCTGGTCAGTGTGTGGTACCGTGCACACACACACAGTTCTGTCCAGTGAGTAAGATTAAGTGACAGCTAGCGGTGAGGTCGTAGGCTGCATCCAATGACATTTGACTAAATCTCCATGAAAAGTTCAGATGAATCTGTTCCTGAGGTCTGGATATGGATACTGCAGGGATATCCACTGAGTCAGCAAATGATCCTTCTTTGGTACATTTATGTCTCATGTTTTCCTATTCTTTTCTCTATAGGTGCATCTTAATAAATTAGAATACATTTATTTTTATTAAAATGTAGGAGAGTGGAGCTGCACAATATCAAATTGCTAATCATTGTATCACTGAAAAGTTACAATCCCAAACGACTGCCTGGATACTGCATGTGGTAGAATGTGAATTAGAGGATGAAACTAATTTGTCAGTTAATAACCTGAACTTTTCATTAAGCTCACATTTCTAGATTAGTATTGGTCTGATGAAATATTCTAACCTCAAAGGTTTTCATTTAGTGAACTTTTCAATAATATTCTAATTAATTAAATATGACTATTTTAAGTGGTATATATGCAAACTCTACATGGGACTGACTCGGATAAGTGGATCATTGCAATATTCAGCAAGTGTCTAAATTTTACTTGCAGCTCCAACTCATGCATCTAATTTGTTTCTAAATGAATTACATAATTCAGAAATGTTCCACTAAGGGATGGTAGAGCAGACAGCCCACGGATGCACCGTGTTCGTCCTCAGTGCCTTTCCTTCATACCCATCATTGTCTATTATGGGGACGGCTGCTGGAGACGAGCACCAGCCCTGTCACCCTACCAGGAATTAGCAGGTAGAGATGATGGATGGAAGTCATTGATACCAAACCAAAAAAAATAAACAATACTCTGTGTCTCCTGAATTAGTTCCAAACATATTCTAATAAATAGAGATGCACCTGCATTTCCACATTACCTGTAGCTACTTATAGCCCCACTGAGGTATTACGATTCTAATTTGTGCGATGATGACAGCTTCAGCTGCAGGAATGCGCTCCAGGTTGTCAGAGCCTTTCAGTTTCATGGGCAGCCTGGAAAGAGGAAAACGTTTGTTAGAGAACATCTCATCTACTCAGAGGCACGGTTCAAAATAAACCCGTTCCCGGCGCACCTGTCTCGCTGATTCTAGCAGAGCTGCTGCCTCCGCCGCGCCCGTCTGTTGCACCAACTTGTAGAGCGCACCGTCTTGGTTCTGGAGCAGAGTAAAGGGTCGGTCCAACTCCTGGATGCTGCCACTGTCAAGGACCTTCAGGCGGAATAAAAGCCGTGAGCTGGGGTTAAAGGTCAAACCGGCCGTCTCAGTGAAGCTTTCTCAGAGGACTCACCAGTATGCGGTCGCTGTCTATGATGGTGTTGAGGCGGTGAGCGATGGTGAGGACGGTGCATTCTCTGAACTTGTCCCGTATGGTTTTCTGGATCAGCTCGTCTGTCCTGCAACCACAAAGAGGGGCGGTCACAAACTGCTGACCGTCCGACCAGGGCTCTGAGTGGGTTTCCCTCTGGAGGACCTGGGGTCCACGTTGGCTGTGGCCTCGTCGATGATGAGGATGCGGTTCCTCCTCAGGATGGCTCTGGCGAGGCACACCAGCTGCCTCTGACCCACGCTGAAGTTGGAGCCGGACTCTGCCAGGACCGTCTCCAGCTTCCCCGGTAAATCCTCCACCACAGGCTTCAGCTGCACCTGAAGGAAATGTGCAGCAACGGTGAGGAAGAACCGCTTTCCGTCCTAATTGAGGTCTGAACGCTTGAGTGGAGAGCTGTAAAAACTAACCTCTTCCAGGGCTTCCCACAGTTCTTCGTCAGTGTGCTGGTTGAAGGGATCCAGGTTCTTCCTCACCGTTTCTGTAAACAACACTGGGTCCTTGAGAACAAACGGAGACCAGGTCAGAGGTCAAAGTTCAGACGAACCCTTTCACTCCTTTCTACCAGGCGACACCGCTTTCAACCCTACCCGAGGCAAAACACCACGGCGACAAATACTAAAACCACACAGAAACCCAGAAAAACGCTAAATTAAAGTTTGATTTTAAATGTCCTAATCCTACTTTAGAAAGTTGTTTATAAACCAGACTGAAATCAACTTGGAGTTTAACGGTGCGTTCCAGTTGTCCTCGGTAGTCGCAATTCTCCAGGTCGGAAATTTTAGCTGGAATTTCCAACTTTTAGTGTGAAACGTTTCTACATGAGGCCCCGGGTCAGGAAGCAGCGGCCCGCACCATTTACAGTCAGAGTTTAATGAATATGATTGAAAAGCAATAAAAAAAAAAAAAAAACAGGTACTCGTCAGAACAATTGGGTCTGGTTGTCCGTTTCTGCCCACCTGAGGAATGATGGACATCTTCTGGCGCAGGTCATGGAGGCCAATCTCAGAGGTTAAAACGCCATCGATGTAGATCTTTCCCTGAGGTTCTGCCAGGCGGAACAGAGCTGAGATCAGAGAGCTTTTCCCAGCTCCCGTTCTCCCAACGATCCCCACCTAGAACCCAAGACGGACAACATTTATCTGAAACAAGTATTCACACCTCTTGGAACATTTCACACATTTTCTTTTTACTACCACAGGCTTTAATATTTACAGTGAACAGAGGTGTCTCACCTTTTCACTCGGCTGAATGGTAGCACTGATGTCTTTCAGGACCAGTGGTCCGTCTCCCGTGTACGAGAAGTTCACGCTGTCAAAGATCACCGTCCCTCGGCTCGGCCAGTCAGGAGGAGGGCGATTCTCCGTTTCCCAGGCGGCTTCGCTCTCCAGCTCCGTGTACTCCACCACTCTCTCAACCGAAGTCATCTGGAAATACGGCACATTTGTTCTCCTTTCCGTTAATTTCCCATTAATAAGTCTCAATTCTGCTTCAATGGGTTTTAACATCTGTTGAGAATCGGATAGGATGAAATCTTGAAAGTGTTCAGAACCAAAAGCGGATTCTGAAATCGGATGAGATCACGTAATCCGATCCTGGCTTTAATCTGGATCGAAGCTCAGTTTGTGTTGTAGGATTAGGACAGCTTTGATCCAGGAAATCTGGATTATTCTGGCCCCAGCATTTCAGGAACAAAATGTGACTGAAGCTAAATCAAAACGTGTCAAATCAACAACATTCATCAGGTAGTAGATACATATTTAACCTTTTTAACCTGATTTTCAAACCATACGGTTGAAATTATTAGACACTACTTCACACCAGGCAGACATAAATGAATCCCTGCAATAGTCTTGGCTTTAAGTGGATTCTATTGAAAGTCCAAAGATCATTGTTCATAGTTTCTGACGGTGTCATCTGGTGCTGAAAGTCCAGTCACACTCTCATTCTGAGAGGAAGTCAGCGGTACATCTTCATTTACAGCTCAGGCGCGTCGCTAACACCAAATTGGGAGAACCGTGGACTAAAAAGCTGCTTTAAGGCAGAATGGAAATGCCACAGGGTCTAAAGGCCAAAGCAACAAAGAACCATGCACAGGTAAAACATCCTCTCACAGGCAACACGCCATTTAAAAGAGGTGATGTGGCTCTGACGTTACTGGAGGGGAGCATTCACACGCTTTACATGGGATTGTTGCCTATGGGGCGTTTTTAAGGTGAGGAACTGACAGGCAGATTCACCTGGAGGAGGAACGGCTTATTTTCACCAAACCGAAGCCAAACTTGAGATGAGCACAGCTTCAACCCTTTGGTCATTCCACAGATTAAGAACCCTGCATGTCTGTTTTTTGTTTCAAAGTTGACATTTTAGGTTGAAAATTATATTATAATTTTGCTATTTTAAATGATAAACTGGTAAACAAAATGTTCTCCTTGTTTCTTCACGTACGTACGTGCACCCCATGGTGGGTGTTGTACCTGTTTTGTTCTACATACTCTAGTAGCCTTCAGTGTGATATGCAGCCTAATTCCTCATTATTCAGATTTGGTCATCTTTGAAAAGCTGGATCTAGGTAAGATTGGCTATCGTAATGCATTACATTGGTTATTGTAATGTGACAAGATCTGAAAAAAGTCCAAGGGTGGTTGAATTATTTTGTGAGTTAGGGTAACATTTCCTAAGATTCATGATCTGCTGTAGTGTCTGCGGCCAGGCGGCTCCGTTTCTCAACACTGAGACCCCAGGGAGAGATGAACTGGTAAAAACTGAGATGGAAACAGAGAAAGGCTTCAGCTTTAACTCAGCAGGAGTTCCCACTTCTACAGTGCCTTGCTAAAGTATTAACTCCTTCACTTTTACCCATTTTGTTGCATTCCAACCTTTAATCGTTTTTTATGCAATGGACCTATTCTGCATGAAATAGTCAAAGTTTAAGTGACATGAGTAAAAAAAAAAAAAAAAGAAATGAGAAGATTGGTGTGTGCATATGATCCAGCCTCTTTGCTCTGATGCCCCTAAAAAGGTCTGGTGCAACCAGTTACATTTAAACGTCTCATACTTAGTAAAAATGAAGTAGTGTCACATGACCTGCCAGTATAAACAGAGCTTTTCTGAAAGGCCCCAGAGGCTGCAGCACCACTAAGCAAGATTCACCACACCATGAAGACCAAGGAGCTCTTCTAACAAGTCAGGGACAAAGTTATTGAGAAGTACAAGTCAGGGTGTGGTTACAAAAATATATGCAGATATTTGATGTTCTCTCAGAGTATCATAGAATCCATCAACTTCAAATGGAAAGCCAGTGGTACCACAACACACCTTCCAGAAGAAGGCCGCCCAGCAGAACCCAGACCGAAACCAGGAGGGCATTAATCAGAGAGGAGCTGCTGTCCATAGGACCACAATAAGCTGTACTCTCCATGGAGCTGGAAGAGTGGCCAGAAAAAAAAGCCATCACTTAGTGTTAAAATTAAGGAGGCACATTGATGACTCCCAAGATGTATGGAGCTCTGGTGAGATAAGACTAAAATAGAATTTAGTAACACCTCAACAACACCATCCCCACAGTGAGACATGGCGGTGGCAGCGTCATCCTGTGGGAATGCTTTTTCGCAGCAAGGACTGGGAAGCTGGTCCAAGTGGACATTTAAATGTGTCTGAATGGCCTAGTCAAAGTCCAGACCTCAATCCAACTAAGAACCAGTGGTTGGACTTGAAAATCGCTGTTCAGAAGTGAACACCATCCTACATGAAGGAGCTGGAGCAGTTTAGCCTTGGGCTCATAGAGACTGAACCAAAGACACTTGCTGCTTGAATTGCAACAAAAGGTGGCTCTACAAGGACCGACTATATGAGGGGATGGACAGTTATGCATGTTGAAGTTTTCTGTAATTTTGTCCCATCTGTTGTTTGCTTCACAATGAAAAATAAAACAGCTTCAAAGTTGTAGGGTTTGCTCTGTAAACAATCACACAATCAACTTTAATTCTAGGCTGTGAGACATGGAAAGTCAGAGGGGTGACTACTTTTTCCAGGCACTGTACATAAAAATCTTGGTTTTAGGTATTCCAGAGCTTTGCAAAGGGAATTGGCAGTTTTTGTTTAGAAAAAAAGTTTTGACAGAATGAATGTTTCATTTTTAGCCTGACGAACAGCCGTCTCTCTCAGGTCTGTGGCGTCGTTAAAGAAGCACGCCTTACGTACCATATTCTCCACCTCGGCACTTTGTCTCACAGTCCACTGGAAGTTTCCCACCAGTGTCACGGCATAGGTCAGCACCAGGCCCACCTGCCCAGCCTCCAGACCTATGAACCACATAAGATATAGTTACAGCTGGAGGTCGGGGTTCTCCTTTAAATGTTCTGTTAATGTTCTGTTACAACCAGGTACCCGGAGTTCCTCACCATCTCTGAATATGATGCAGCCGAATGCCGTGAAGGTGATGAATGTGGAACAAATGCTATCGAGGCGCAGGGCAAACCACCGAGAGGTCATCAGAAATAGAAACCAGGCCTCTGAAAACAGAAAAAGAGGGGAACACTGTACAGGTTTACGGCTCTAAAACGCAGGAGCTCTGCCTCCAGCTGGGAATGTTAGGGCGGTAAACCTGTATGCCTGTCCTGGCAGGAATCAAAGGTTCTCTTTAACTTCTCCTCGGCCCTGAAGGCTCGGATCGTCCACAGACCCTGGAGAGACGACGACAGGAGGGAGAAGACGGGACTGCGAGCTGCGGGAGAACACCACGAGGAAATGAAACGAAGCAGGACGACTGGCCTTACGCAACTTTTCATAACTTCTAAATCTTTTCCCTTTTGAACAAAAGACTTCAACATATTTTATTGGGATTTTATGCGAGAGGCAATCGGACAACTATGAGTTGCAGCTTTAGATGGTGGATCTACAGCTAGATTCGGTACATATCCAGCTGTAAATTTATTTCACAATACTAGTTATCTATATATACATATCTGTACATATCTGTAAAACTCTATTCATAGTAATATCCACCTGTATATTATATTCAGTTCATATCTAGCTGTAAATTTAGTTCACAATACTAGTTACCCATATATTATATTCATAGGACAAATCTATCAGTAAAATTCTGTTTATAATAGTATTCTTCTCTATATTTATTCAGTACATATCCATGTCCTGTACTTACGGAACCATTGTTTATTCTGCACTTGCTGCTATTGCACTTCTGGTTAGACCTAAACTGCATTTCGTTGCCTTGTACCTGTACCTGTGTAATGACAATAAAGTTGAATCTAATCTAATCTAATCTACAGAACTCATGTTTATTTCTTTCTAAATTATAAACAGGCATCATTTTCCCAGCGTTTCACAATATGCAACAATGTCTCTTCTCCATCACCACAAATCTTTCATAAACATGACATTTTGTTAGTATAATGCGGCAAAACTGGATACGGACGCTTTTGCAAGCAACTTCATAAAATATTCTCTGTAAATCAGCATTTCAAAGGCCGTAATATTTCACTAAATCTATAACGTTGAGTGCCTGCATGGTCCAACAATAAGCTTTTTTTTTTTATACTCTAGGAAAGTAAATCCCCCCTTAATGAGGCTTGTCAGTATCAGAGCTCCGTTTATATGGACACGCAGGCATCCCGCTCTGGGTCACGTTATCATATTTGCCAACAGGCAAATATGATAATGTAACTCGGCCTCACATCACCGTCATTAGCAGACGTACTTGTTGACTCGAGCCGCTTGATGTCCCGAGACGTGTGGAGGTAGTAGCGCCTCAGGTACAAGAAGAACAGCAGCAGGGGGACCACTGGGATGAGGATGAGGGGGATGACGGAGGCGGCCACTGCCACGACTCCCACGTTCTGTAAAAATAACTGGGATAAAAAGATGATATGGTGAGGAGACTGATGGAGTTAACTAAACACCCCGCATCTGACCCTTTATGTGGATTTCCACTGCATTTCACAGTGCGGTCGTGTTGGACAATGGCTGCAGAAATGGCTTCTTATTTAGCTTCTTAGGTTTCCTGAATGTGAATGTTTTTATGAGCCTAAAGATGTATTGACTAAAGGTCTGTCTAATCACGTCAAAGGGCTTCAGTGGAAAGGTTTCCATGTTTTCCAGGTTACACCTGTATAGTGCTGTTGAAGTTTAAAAAGAAATCACGTACTGTGCTTTCAGCCAAGCGGAATATAAAATCATATTGTACATTGTAAACCACAAGTTACCAATTTGAACCATAATCATTTCCCAGAGAAATATTTGCATTAATAAAATCAAGTGTCCTAAAAGTATTGATTGTACTGGACAAATCATTCCTTAAAATGTTATTTTATCAACTAAACTCAGGGTTCGCATTGTGAATGGGTTGAAACGCATATCAAATGTTGTTCTGAGTTAGTTAAGCTAAATTAACCTAATGTTTTAAGATGAACTTTGGTTCTTTAACTTGGATCTGCAGTGAACCAGGATTCAATGAATCATTCTGATGATGGTTTTCAAACTATTTTATTTGTCCCTTTGTTTCTTTTGTGTGTACAAAGTTCATTAGCTTAGCTTCTTTTTATCTTCATTTTGCTTATTAGTTTAGTTAAGCCTCACCAGCCTAGTAGAGAGGATTTGTTGATCAAATTATAGTGTTAATTCAGATAAACAGCATTATATAGTGATGGTCTCTGGATGTTCATTTTATTTCTGTTAATAAATTCTTGAACTTGAAGAGAAGTTGTAACTCATTTATTCCATATGTATGCAGAGTTCCTTTCAACTATTGTCCTGTCTGGGCTGATATTCACCGGACAATAGCTAACAGACCGAGAGTTATTTATTAAACATTAAATAACTTAAAACTGTGCGTAATGGCACAACACATGTCGGCAGGCGTCTTATATCAGATAGTCCTGTCGTGTTTGAAACTTAAACTACTCACAGGGGCCCACGGACACCGGACCATATTTAAAATGGATGGACCCTTTAGATCCTGATGCACGGTGTGGATCAGATTCCCTTCAAGGCCCATTTCTTCACCAGCTGTGCTTCTGCACAGTTTTACAGCCTTTTTAACTCTATGGTGCATTCTAGTCAAATCGTACACTAGCTGCACTGAAACTCAAAATTACTGAATGGATATATTTTACTATCAAATGTCATTAAAGTCTATTCCCACTTTCTAAATGACTGTCAAATTATTTAACTTTCCCATATTGGACCTTTAGAATCATAAAGACTGACCAAAACTGAAACACAATAAAATAAAAATAAAATCAATTTATGATTAGTTAAGTTTAAGTATTCATCAATGTATTACAATCTGAATGTTAGATCTTTTTATTCAATAATCAAAACCTTGAGTGGGAATTTTGTGACCATCTAGACACAGAATGTGGCATGAAAACAGAAAATTATTTATTTTATTATGGGATGTCAGATTTCTTGTATTACCCAAAGTCCACCTCTGACTGAATGATCAGCTGCTCCTGACAGTTCCCTCCCTGGAAGCAGACAGCTCTGGAGGCAGCAGCTTTTGGGGAAGGAGTCGCCAGGAGCAGCTGATCGGCCAATCACAGGTGGATTTAGGTTCTGAGACTAAGCTACATGAAAGCAATGGATTTAGCAACTACTGCCCCACTGGGTCACCCTAAGAAAGTCAGAGCCAGGACCCTGCATGTGATTTTAGAGGGAAGCCAGTAGCACAAATGCAGGTTAGTTGTGGAAAAAGCTCATTGGACCAAAAAGGCAGTGTTCCCACTTCCTACTATTCAGGTATAAGGAGTAGATGGCTCAAAAGTTAGAGGGTCCCAGTTGCAGTACCCAGACCAGTGCCGAATCATATGTCTGATTCCACCCTCAAACTGTTTTGATTGGTTAGTTCTCCAGTTTTAGTCCTATTGGACAGAAGTTGTCTTTGTGGTTCACATGGCCTCCATGACTTGCTCTCAGAGATGGTTAGCTAGACTTCGTATCAGGGAGTTACCGCCATAAGTTGTTAACTTGGCAGTAGATTCCTCATCCGGTTTCCTTTCTCCAAACCCTTCCTGCTGATGAATGCTTGGTGTTAGAACTCTGATCTAGGCTCAAAGCTCTTTCTTTCAGTCATGAGAGACTAGAAAACAGTACAAATTTTAATCCGCTTTGATAAAATTATCAATTTACTATTTTTTAGTCATAACTTCCCCTCTTAATGAAGTCTATATAATGATTTATATAAAAGAAAAAAAACTTAAAACAAAAACACCAACATTTATTCTACTTTAGAAAACTACGGCTATACCTGTGATTAATAAAACAATGATTGTGTAATTGTTTTAGGCAGATATTAAATCTAATATGAGAAATATTTCAAACTTTGTTGCTTTAGAAGTTGAAAATAATGAATTTACTTGGACATTAAGAATGTAGCCTTTAGAGCCAGTTTTCAACAGATTCTGATGTTGGTCCAAATTTTATTTACGTACACTAATGTAAGTTTATTGACTGGGAAGAAATTACACCTCCTCAGGAGAATTCACCATCAGATTGTCACCTGGTAGAAGTCCACAAACGTTATAGGCAGCATGGAGTCCATCTGGCCGATGTCTTTAGAAAATCTATTGAGAATTCTTCCTAAAGGAAAAAAAGGCCGATTAGATCTAATTTTATCCTAATATTTCTGCACGTAAACTCAAACCCATCCCTGGAAGCGCTCACCAATGGGATTGACGTCAAAGAAGTGAACGTGGGTGCGGAGGACAGCATTGAACATGTTGTTGTGAAGAGTCTGGGCTGATTTCACCAAGCCGTGGAAGATCAGTAAGCTCCGGACAAAACCAAAGATCACCGCCGCCACCGTGAGACCTGCAGAGAGAGCAGCAGGTCTCACGTCAGGCATCGGCATGAGTCCGCGGTGTATACGTACGCGGACGGCGGACGGAAAGGCTCGCCTGAATAAATGCTGAGGTAAAAGCTGAGATCAAACTCTCCATCGGTGGGGGTGGCGTTGATGCCATTCTTGATGTTGACGACAGCAGCTGTGCTGTTGGAAACCTCGGCTCTTGCCCTGGCAGGTGACACGACAACGGCACGCACGGGATGGAAAAGATTATATACTGACTGCACGGTGAAAACATTAAACATTAAATCGACATGAAGGGCTCACCAGTAAACCAGCCACCAGTCCTGCAGGATATATGCCACCTGCAGAAGTGAACACCAACATGTTAATGAGTCGGCGTTGTTCGAAGATTAAACCAGATTTGTAGAGATTTGTCAAATTTTAACGCATTTGGAGCTCATTTGCTTCTTTAATGTTGTCATAAAGAACCAAACTCCTTCAGCACTCACTCCAAATATCCAGGTTTCCCGCATGTTTGAGGTCAAAACTCTGAGTTCCCAATCCATGATTAAATATGTGGGAAAATTAAACTATGAGTTTATGTTAGATATTTCTACAGGGATCAGGGTTTAAAGACAGAACCTAGAAGAATCAGAGATGGGAAGAAAGAAGGCAGGCACTGACGAATGCATGGATGCACGGAGAGGGGCAGAGGGATGGACAAAGGATGGGAACATGGGTAGAAGAATGGGCAGATATATAATAAGGTTGTACGGAAACATAGATTGATGGACAGACAAAAGTGAACTCGATGGACAGAGGAGCAAACCTATGATGACTAAGCTATAATAAATAGATTAATGGACAGACAGGTTGGAAAAGAACGCTTATATAATATGAAAAAAAAAATCTAGAAATACAAATACTTTTTAGGCCCGTTTACACTACACCTAAAAACCGAGCCATGCCGAGACCAGTCCGAGCTTGGATCAGTTACCCAAGACAAGCCGACCCGTTTACGCACCAAGCTTATCTCGGTTCCTTGGTCGCTCCTCGCCTCCTAGTGGCGATCTGCGGTACTACCGCTCTGAGATTGAAGGCGGAACCAGCAAAACAAAACAGCGGCGCCCGTAACATTCAGGAAGTTATGCTTGATATTGTGATATTTCGGTGTTTGCGGAGAGTCAGGGGAAGAAGGCAACCATTGGTGCATTTATTTGAGAAAGTTGGCTTTTTGGGAAGTGGATGAGACAAACGAACGTCTAATAAGGATTTACAGACGCTGGAAACAACGACAGACGCTGAGGTTCATCACACTGCTAAGCAGAATCATCACTGGAAACCGTGTGGCATGGTAAGGAAGCTAGTATTATTATGAATGTCGGAAATTTGTCTGAATGGAGTGTGAATCGGGACGTGCAGCCAGGCACGACGGAAAACCCGCGGACAGTCTGCTGACTGTAAGGGAATGACGCGGTCTGCTCATGCGCTCTTTATCAGATAACCAGGCCAGAAAAAAAAACCCAGGCTCGGACTAGTCTCGGCTCTGTTAAAAAAGTGTAGTGTAAACGGGCCTTTTATTTTGTGGCACTAATGGCTTTTATTAGACAGTAGGCTGACAGGAAATGGGTGGAGAGAGAGGGGGCTGGTAACCGAACCCAGGACGGCCGCTCCGAGACCCCCGAACCTGCTCTGGGTCTAGCATACATGGATAACAAACCGGCTCTACCCCTGCACCTCCGGGTACATAAACACTAATACTCTCTTCTTACCCCTTGTTTTCCTTACATCTCTACGTTTTTTTTCCCCAGAGTGCACATGAACCCTGCATGTCACTGGCTTCCAGCAGCAGGACACGCTGATCCCATTTCACACGTGCATCAAATAAAGCTCGGGCTTCAACACTCAGGTCGGTATCAGCGTGACGGCACATACCTCTGCTACGATACTGATCAGGACAATGAGCAGCAGGACCAGGGCGTTGCTGCCTGCTGTGAAGTACTTCAGATAAATGTGGCTGTCGACGTTTCCTTCGGCTCGACTCTCTTCAGCGAGGGTGCAAGCTGCCTCGACCTGCAGAACGAGCATTTATCTAAGCGCGTGCGTAACGCTCTCCAGATGTTACCTGAGCAAAGCGGCTGTGATCACAAATCTCAAAAGGGAAATGTTTCAAAACCGAATGACAGGTGGAAGTCAAAAGCGGCCTTTCTCAGAATAACAGTGTTGTTTTTGTGTGAAAATATACCCACAGGAAGCTGATCTGAGCAGGTACTGTCAGATGGCAGGAGGCTGCTGTGAGAGCAGTGGGAACCATGGGAGAAATTGGTCCTTTGACTGTATAAAGACACTTTATCAGATTCTGCTGAGCGAGACGGCTCTACATCCTTGGTCAGCAGAGACACCACGTCCAGGTCAGAGGTTTGCAGCTCACTGTAGGTCCCCTGGCCCATGACGTGCCCCTGCAGACAAAGAACCACCGTAACCAAGACGCAACCGACCCATTTTAGTTCACCTCAACAACACTATGGCGTCATTTATAGAAATAAAGAGCAATAATATCAGGATTTCCATTCACAAAAAGGTTGCATACCTCCCTGAGGACCAAAATCTTGTCTGCTGCCTTCAGGTACTGCAGCTGGTGCGTAACCAGGACACGGCATTTGTTCTTCAGCAGCCCGCAGATGCACCTACTCACCAACACAGACAGCAAGGACATTTTAGGAGGGAAATTGAGAAATTACATAAAGTGTATCCATTTCAGCTGTTGGACATTAAAATAACAAAACACCCTAAGCGTGATGGGGGGGGGAGTGCAGGGGCAGGCCTCAGCAGGATATAAATCTCAACCACGCAAGCTATAGTCTGGTCTCCCCCACGGCCTTTTTTTTGTTACACTGTTCCATAAGGCTCTGGTGTAGCACGTCTTCAACATGAAACAGCTGACACAGTGAAACACTGTGACGGCATGCGTTCACATGCACTAAAAACTGCAGATTATAGGCGATCCACCTGTGGATCTGCTGAGTTGTGCAGGAAGCCCAGGTTGCTTTAATAGCTTCCTTCAGCTCATCTACTAATGTGGTGATCTGACATTTCGTTTTGGATGCCTTTAGGCGCCTTTCATGCATGGATACTGGATCCTCGTGTGGTACGTGATGTTCAGCATAGGGCTTCTTGCTGTACCAAACTTTGGCATGAAAACGACCTAGAAAGCGCTGAATGCATGTCCAGAGTGGCAATGAGAAAAGAAAGTTTCACTCACTGTTCGAAAAGATGCTTCCCAACTTCTGCATCCACAGCACTCAGAGGATCGTCTAGGAGATAAATGTCTGCATCCTGATACACAGCCCTGAAAACAACATGCAAGCTTTTAAATAACCAATAATCTCTGCCTAATTCTAGTGCACATTTCTATTACTAACACTTGGATGAGCTTTATTTACCAAAAATTAGCCACTACATGTCTTATTAATGTTATATTTTGTGGAAAATAGATCTGATGCCTTACAAAGCCTATTAGGACTAGCTGAGGACAGACTTCCACCTAGGCAAAAAGTTGAAGCAATAATTATGTGACTGTGGCTCCTATAGGAGTCTAAATGCCTTGAGGCATTTAGACTCTGCTGCATGATGTAAGCGTGTTAACTGTGAGCGCTCATACCTCGCCAGGTTTATACGAGCTTTCTGTCCTCCGCTCAGCGTTGCTCCTCTATCCCCAATCAGTGTCAGATCTCCATCAGGGAGAAGTTCCAGGTCCTAATTTGAGAAATAACACAAGCTTTAGGTGAATGCTCTACAAGGGTTAAGGAACCTTATTATAGAGTAAACAATGATGCATTCTGTTCAAAGAATTAGTTATAAAAGCTAAAGAGGAACAGCACCAAAAAATGTTTGACATAATTTCACTCAAGACTCCAAAAAATGGGGCGGACCCAATTCTTGGCATTTAACATTTGGCTGCACATTCCTGAGGGGAGGGGCTGAAATCAGTCGCTTCCCATAACCATAACAACAGGAGTGTTGGACCACCCTGCAAACTGCTCCAGGTCTCTCATACCTGAAGGCGACCGTCTCCCAGCAGCACTTCTAAGAGTTCTCCACAGGTGTTCAGTTACTTATGTACAGTAGGGTCCTCCTGGGTCTCTTGCCGTAGCATTTTCATTCATTCAAATATCTACAAACAGTGTTTTTTTTTTTTTAGATGGACTTATAAGACCATTGATATTTTCCCACAATTTTGGTTCTTAAGTCCTGAAAAGCTTTTTTCCTTCTTCTGTTTCTGTTCTCCGAGCTCAGGACGGCACACAGAGACACACAATGCAGAGACTGAGTCAACGTCTCTCCTTTTTACCTGGTTTCAGGTGTGATCTTCATCTGGCCCACACCTGTTACTAGCTACAGGTGAATTTAAACAAGGCAATTTAACCTCAATTTTAAAAAGGTGCCATGAATTTTATGTGGTCCATTTTTGGGGTTTTGCGTGACATTTTTTTTTTCCGTCTGCATTTCGTTCCAGTACGCACAAAGACAACAACCGTGTTTATACTGTGTGATGGCCAAACCCATGGCCACACCTTAAAAGTCGGTCCCACACATGCACTTTTCATTTACCAATCAGTATATGTGCACTTTAGTTTGCAATAAAACTTAGTTTAAGTACATGTGTTCCATTTGTAAGCGCGCACATTTAGTTCACTTTTTTAGCCATTTATCCATATTTTCTTTGTGTTTTGTTACTAATCTTTGTTTCTTACCTTCCATGGTGCCTGGGAGTTTGGCCAGACAAAAGATGACTGCCAGGGCTGAGATCAACTAAATACAGGGAGGGGAAATTGGATTGTTCCACCTGCTTTTGCTGGAAGGGGGGAATTTGTATTATTCTTTCTTTGTTCTGTATTTCACTTAGGGTTTATATTTAGAGGTTGGTGTGTTTTTCATTGTTCTTAGACTAGTTTATTGCCAAACTTAACTGTATTGCTTTGTTTTGTCATTTGTGAGTGTTTGTTTGGTTTTAATTACCCCTATTGTGTTATTGGTCTGATCAGCCAATGTATATATATATATATATATATATATATATATATACACACCCTTGTGTGTCATTTCTTTGGAGGTCAGTTATGTTTGGTTGTGCAGTCAGTTAGTTTGGGCACAGTTTGCTTCAGTTAAAGTTTGTTTTTATTTTTTTACCTCTTTTATGACTCTGGAACCCACCATTTTTGTAAGTTTGGCTTTTGGGTTAAAAAAAAAAAACAAAAAAAAACTTTTGAATAATTTCCTGTGGCTCCTCGTGCATTTTTACCTTGATCCACCACATACTGAAACTTGTTTGATTGCAGTAATTTACAGGGGGACGTGCTTCCCACTTTGGAAAAAGTTCAGAGGTGCCAATACCTTCGGCCATGAGTTTCACTTTGGGATATGAGGGACAAAATGATTGCACCTTTTTACGATATTTGGATTTTTGATCTACCCATACACGCAGCAAGCATAAATAATAATAATAAAAAAAATCTTCAGAGAGTTGTTAATCGCGTGCTGGTGACTTTTATGGATATCATATTGTCTGATGGCAGAGTGACTGCTTTTCTGTAAAGGTTAGGTGAATATGGACCGGGGTGAAACTTGCTTGCAACAACCCTTGCAGCACAGGAACAGAGCAGCTAGTATTGGTCCTTCTGTGATGGTACTGGCGGAGCGCTAGTGCTACAGCTCACCTTCTTCAGAGCACAGGCTCTGAGGACTCTCTCATACTTCTTACGATTCATCTCTCGCCCAAACAGGATGTTGCTGCGGATGGTTCCAGGGAACACCCAGGGCTGCTGGGATGCATAAGTCAGCTGCCCTTTGACGGACAGCTCGCCCGTGTCATGTGGCAGCTCTCCCAGGATGGCACTCAGCAGGGATGACTGTCGGGAACGTAGAGTTAGGGATAGGATACCGAACAAACTGTCGCAACCTGCTGGTTTACTCACCTTTCCAGCCCCAACAGGCCCAATTACAGCCAAAAGTTGATTTGCTTTTACAGCGACAGAAATATTCTGCAGAGACGGCGAGTCCAAACTCTGTTAAAGCAACAGCAAGAAGAAAAGATCAGATGGTTTCACCACAACAGATTCCATCAGTTACATAAAAAACATCAAACCCCTAATAAATATGTTCTAGCTTCTGAAATATTCACCTTATCCCAGTAGCAGGTCAGTTTCTCAATCTCTATAGACTTTTCCTTCATTTCCTCCAGCTGCAGTCCAAAGGTTTTCCTCTCAACTTCTTCTAACATGAGGAAATTCTAAGCGGAAATGAATAAAGAGGAAAGCCTTTTCAGCAATAACCAAACCCAGACATCATGTTCTCTTCCAGTCTAATACGATTTCAGACATTCTTAATCCAAATAATTTTTGAAGAACCTGGGAAAAAAAAAAAAATAAATAAATAAAAAAAAAAAATAAAAAAAAAAAATATATATATATATATATATATATATATATATATATATATATATATATATATATATATTAGGGCTGGGCAACGATTAAAATTTTTAATCATGATTAATCGCATTGTATGCGCAAACTCCAAGAATGAATTCAAAAGTAGTGTAAAGAGCACTTTTATTTTAATGTTCTGCTGCCATATGAACAAAAGTGTTGTAACATTTGTAGCACTTATTTTATACTGGATATTTTCAACCCATCTATTGAATTTAGTGCACTAGTTGATCTTTTCTTCATAAGAGAACAGCAAGCACTGCAGCCAAAATATGGCCTTTTTTGACCTGCTGTATATTAGCCAGTCCCTAAGCTTGATGTATCATGAAACTGTTGACCTTTTGGGTTTTGTGGTTTTTATTTTATTATTACAATTAAATAATAATAATAATAATAATAATAATAATAATAATAATAATGTTATGTTCAGTGTTTTTTCGCTAATCCACCTCTTATATATTTCAATCCTTATGTAATTTTGTCTGTGTTGTGTGCACCTGCCTGTTGCTTTAATCCTATAAATTTCCCAGGTCAGGTATATGGCATTTTTTTTAAATAATATTTTTATTCCCCTGTTTCCTAAGACGTTACATCAACAGTGTTATTCCAAAAAAAAAAAAAAAAAACACTGAACCAAAACCATTATATTTGATGACCTCAAGCATCACTGATTCCTAGAATTTCAACATCTTTTCATTTCCTGCCTCTCCTGCTTCACCTTTTCCTTCTTCCAGGCATCTCAGTCATTTCTGATCGCAGCGCTCATCACTACTTCCTGTCAGTCTCCTTTGCCAACCAAGGTTTAGTTGGTAAGCCATTAAGTCCATTCTTAACAATAATAGACACTGTGTGAAACTTTAACAGCTAGGCTTCCAGTCCTTACAGATAACAGTAGTTTCTGGACATAATGCCGTTCCATGAATACACTTTCCCTGCCACCATCATGCATCCAGCCATTATGTGCATTTGGCGTGGATTCAAAGAGGTGTTGCAGAATGCAGATTCATGATATACATCCCCTGTTCCCCCACAGCCAAAAGCTGCTTTACTAGACTGAGATTAGGTGAGTGCATAGGTCAATGAAATACAGTGATCTCATTGTCCCAGGATGGGGCCATCAGAAGATGTTTTCATACTGCGGCCATAAAGGGATGGACATGTCAGCAACAAAACCCAGCGTGGCTCATTCCATTTCAACAATACTCTATTGTTACGAAGGGAACATGCAGAAACCCTGAAAGGCAAGTGAAAAAAAAACAAATTTTCTAAGTCTGACCAAATTGTCTTTTTTCACAACTTTAGGAGTCATTTACATGTAAAACAAATTCTCAGTTAACACTTTTTTTTCCTCAACCAACGCATTGAACAAAAAAACTAATCTTGGTTTATTTTTATACGTTTTTTTAATAGACACGTTGGTTCAGGTAAATAAAACTCTTACTTATTTTTCCCCAATTATCTTTTATTAGGGTGGTGTATAAATCTAAAATGAAATAAATACATAAAATATGGATCCTTTAATTTTCTAATACTTGGCTGGTGATTTACTGTACGTCTTTCTAATTTGTTGTGACAAGTTATGATAAGGATGTATTGACAGCAAGTTTTAGGTCATTTGCAAGATACAGTCTAGGTCGCAAGAAAGGGCAGTCTGACAATTTAAAATTTATAAATGACTAAATATTCATTAAATAAATAACCATAAAATAATCACACAAATAATTAAATGTAAGCAGTAATTAAGTTATTGCCTTTTAAATGTAAATCTCTTTTAGCTTATTTATTTATTCCTCTTTTTAACAATCACCTTTTATATTTATTGAGCATATATTTATTTCTGCATTTATTTCTATATTTATTTTTGATGATGTCAGAGTTGCGCCTCCATAGTTATGGTGGGCAATTGTCCTTTGTCCTATAAATATCCTTGATCACAACTGTAGCTAATTCTACACCGTAGATGAATATACATGTTTAATATGATAAGATATCATGGCTAACAAATACTCAGTTTATGTGCCTTTAATGTATTTTATTTAACTTTAAAAACAATCTCACTTAGGCCTAGTCCACACGTAGCCGGATATCTTGTAAAACGGATACATTTCCATGCGGTTATGCCTTTCATTCACACGTAAACGCCGTTTTACATCCCTAAAACGTGTGAAGAGGAGATTTCTAAAAACTCAGTTTTTGAGCCTGTGTGTGTACATGACAAGACTGAGTTTTAAGGTCTGGCGCATAATGGCGTTGACGTCACAAGTGCGGCCACTGCTATAGACTTGGCCATACAGTAGAGTAACGAATTGATGCTATCAAAAGACTGATTTCTACGTTGTTGTTGTTGTTGTGACTGGCTGTTAAAATAAATCTAATCAATGTTAAACTAGACAAATTCACTAACCTACAGCGTGTTTCGTCGTTTATTACCAACTGACATTACAATCTTGTGTGTATGATGTTATTTTTAAAAACAATGTGGGGTAGATATTCGTTTTTTTAAATACCTGGCTACATGTGTACAAGGCCTTAGAACATAGGACATTGGAAACCAGGCCTTTATCAATTTAAACTCAGTAGTTAGTGAGGGCCTGAGATTTTAATCCTGTGCCTCTAGGGGCAGCACGAAGTAATTACAAGAGCACTGGAAAAACAAGCCTCTCCGTTTTTTTCACTTGTCTTTTAGAATAGAACAAAAAAAAGGCATTTTTCTGAAGAAAAAACTAAATTAGAAATATTTTAAAAAATATAATTTATTGTTACTTGCAGACAACTTCTAAAGTTGTAACAAAAACAATTTGGTCAGACTTGACCAAATGAGTCTATAAATAACTTTTTTTTTCACTGCCTTTCAGGACCTCTATAGACACCAGAGTATGCAAGTATAACATCAGCAGCAGCCTGAACGGATAGTACGAGGCCAGATGGATGCCTGGTATCATGCTGCCGATGCCAAAAATTTGACCTGACCATCTGATCGTTGACTTATTGGACCAGCTATTGTTGTTTTTAAATCGCTCAGTTTTGACAAAACTACGTGTATGTAGACATTTCCTACTTCAAGTTTTGAAGTGTTGTCTGTTTATAGAAGGCATTATTCACTTTTTAGTTTCAACCATTGAATATAAAAGCTAGCCGTCCGAGTTTTTTTTTCCTGAGTTTGAAATGTGACCATCACATGAACCAATATCTCAACCTTTAATCCACTTTAATCCATTTCGTAGGTGTTTAAAATTACCTTAATCCTATGAATGCTGACAACTGTCTCCGACAACTTTTCAATGGCGAGAGGGAAGAACAGAGTGACCGTGAGCTTAATAGTACCATAAAGGGACACGGTGACAAACACACTGCTGGCTGTGATAGTGTTTCCCAGCAGAGCGTAGACAGTGAAGGTGACAAAAACAGTGATCTTGCTGCTGGCGAAGAAGGAAGCCATGTTGAGACCTCGTAGGTAGGAGCTCTTCATTATCTGGTGGATTTCTTTCCTGGAAGTAATGGACAACATTGTGTGAGAGCGTCTGAAGCGAAGGCTACAAAAAGCTGGCAGAAAAGCAACACAAATAATGATACTGCTAAACATTAAGTCACAAATTGGGATGGTATAAACCGGCATGCAAGAAGCACAAGTGGAAAAAAGCCATTTTAAATTTTTATTTTAAACACGGATCTCCCATTTATGGTCTGTTGATTTAAGAGGGGGGAAAGGGCAAAAAGTACACCAATAGTTCAATATTCAGCTATTTTATGTTTCCCAAGAAGTCACATCAGATCATTTGAGATGTTGAAGCAGAAAATTGCTCAACACGAAACTGTCTAATCATCCGTCCAACCTTCGAGCTAGGGTAGCCCACCACAGGCCTGGTTATTGGAGTTTAAAACATCCCATAATGGTCTGGGAAATGCTACAATTTTCCATCTTCTATTAAGGCTAGATGTCACAATCAAAAGCCAGCCATGAGATCAGGACAAAAAGTCTGCACATTTCAAAGATAGGTTTGTAGCAAAGCACAGATCCAAGTAAAGATGACCCGCCCCCCCTTCTCTAGAGCATTACAAGGTCCAAAGAGGACTGTGGCCTCCAATCTCACAAACAGAACAAACAGATTACATCTAGTCAATACGCTGTACTTTGTTGTTGAGTACAAAGCAACTATAGAGTTCATTTTCCAGGAGATTAATTAATCTGATAGCATTAACCTGAAAATTTGCAGCGATGGACACTGAAGACATAGCAGAGGGTTATATAGCAGAGTGCTTGGAGGTGTTTTTCCTTTACCTTGAGTTTTTTTCTCAAGTTACAACCATTGACTTAATTATTATGTGCTTTTTTTGTTTTTCAAACACTTTTACTTCTCTTCCTCTCTTTTTCTGTTGAATTTCTCCCAATATGTTCAATGTAAGGCATTAGCATAGACAAAAATCAACATGAAATAACTGCCTTTTACATGCCATAAACATAAGAAAAAACAAAAGGTGAAAAGGGAGCTAACAGGATAACACACCCAACCCACCCCTCTGTCTATCCTATCACAGTAGGTGCTGTTTAGTTATGGTAAAACTAAACTTCATATAATATACTAACTGCCCTCTCTGTCATAAAAGAGATCAAAGTCCACCAATATGTTATCAAGCATGTAACAAAGAGGTATACGGAGGATGAAGGATACATGTAATATACGGTAGGGAGATATTCAATTCAATTTCATTCATATAGCGCCTATTCACAGCACATGTCATCTCAAGGCCCTTTACAAAGTCAAATTCAATCAGATTATACAGATTGGTCAAAAAGTTTCCTATCTAAGGAAACCCAGTAGATTGCGTCGAGTCTTGATAAGCAGCATTCACTCCTCATGAAAGAGCGTAGAGCCACATATGGAGTATCATAAGACGATCCGGGTATCTGTATTGCTCAAAATAGTGTTTCCTTTTATGCAGTCCAGTCTGTATATTATTACAGAGGCAGTACATAGAAAAACCGAATAAAGGGGTGGGAATATAAAAAAGTGTAAACTTCTTTCGTCTCCTTTTTTCAAACATGTAGCTAAAACGACTTGATTTAATCATACCTTTGCTAAGACATTTTATTTTTTTATTCTTTTGTTTGTTTTTTGACATCCCTTTGTGATAAATATGAAGAATAAAAATAAATCCTCTCCAAATGGAGGATATCAGTCAGTATTGTGATCAAAAGCTGGTACTTCCTTATCCCAGGGCAACAGGATGAGTTTCTTGGACAGAGGTCAGAGGACAGTATGTAGAGTTTGCTGTGAACTCGTCAGGGTGACACAATGTCCCCCAAACATCTACTATAACCAGAGGGGCATCTGGACCGAGTTCAAGTATGAGAACCTTTGAAAAGAATGAAAATATTACATCCCTAAATCCCTGCTGCCTGGAGCACAGAACATACATCACATAGCGCCGACACATCTGGAAATATTTTATGTGAATCTACGTTTGAATGATGTTCCTAAAGAAAATATTTTAGCTGGATCAGATGGTGTCTAGCATTAAGGGAACACAAATCAACACATTTCAGAATTTATTCCCCAAATGTCACCGTTTATTCCCATTCCCAATCCTTCATTGCGCTATCCATGTTTACATTGCACGTTTTCGTAATACATCACAGATAAATGAGATTGCAAGGCTTTTTGTGATAGAGTCTGTGAGACAGGGGGTGCATAGTATGGTTGCGGTTTCAGAGTTGTCAAGGTGAGACTTGTCTAACCCGAAGGTATATAAAGAAAAATGCGTTAGTCCAGATTTCTCCTGGAGCTGCTGGAACGACACAAACACACAAACTAGATGTATAACATATAATACAATCCCAATTCTTTCCATCCGTAAAAGGCCATATCCACTGCATACTAAGGCTAGAGTTCTGAGTTTGAAATGTTAATTTCCAGACCTGAATAGTATCATATTTACCCGGACTGTAACTGTAAAATCATTTCCAGAGACCAACACGGTAAATGAAAGTAGCCTCGGTTGAATAAGGGAGACAGTAGAAGTCTTGTCTAACCAACAATAAAAACAATCTATGTATAAATGGTGTCTCATCCAAGCTTTCCCTATTTATCCTAAGAAGGTGCTAAATATCCGCAAGAACAACTACCAGTCTTTACACATCAAGAGATTGACGTTTTTGTCCATTCTTATTTGTAAAATAATACTGAGCTCAATCAGGCTGGATGGATGCAGAGCCTCCATCAGCATCTTTTTGACAGGTTCTCCACCAATTTAATGTAGGTGTGGATTATGAACACTTCAAACAGCAGAATATGATTCATCTAAGCATCTACGGTAGCTCTCGATGTACGCTTTTAGTCAATATTGCTGGAAGATGAACTTCCACCACCAGTCTTTTGCAGCCTCCAACTGTGCTCTATCTTTCCATTAAGAAATGAATTCCCACAGCATGACACCGTTACCACTATGTTTCTCCATGGGTTTTGCATTTTATGCAGATGGCCAGTTTTTTGTTGTTGTTTTCTGTGTCATGCTTACCAATTTGGGATGTAAGACAAAAAGTAAGATTATCTGACCAGGGCTTCATCTTCTACATGTCTGCAGCTCCTCCAGAGTCGCCATAGGGATCTGGGCTGCATCGCAGATTAATGTCGTCATTGCGAGGTACTAAGAAGCTTGGAATATTGTTTTAGAAATTGGACTTATTCTAAGCGTCTTCACAACTTTGTCCAGACGTGTCGGCTGTGCTTCTTGGCCTTCATAATGCTGTTTTTCACTGATGTTCTCTCTCTTTACTTATACCTATGCTTATTTTATGTTACTATAGTTTGACATCTTACTCTTTGTAGTTTGAAATGTGCTCCATAAATAAAAATGTTTCTAAACTATGCACCTTTTTCTTCCAGGTCACAATTGTTCATTATATTTTTTCCACATTACATTGAACCCCCATGAAATACATTAAAACATGGCTGGACAATAAAACTATTTAAGCTAATTAAAGATTAAAGGATCTAGACCACAAAAATATTGACAAGGTACACACTATGCTCTTTCAGATACATACATTTAGTTGTTTTTCACCTTTTTCTGCCACTAATAAAAATTACTATAAACTAAGTTAAAACTATGCTGGTGAAGATTCTCAGTCATCCAGGTCATGATCATTCCAAAAAAAGTTAAAAAAACAAAACAACTGGACTTTTTTCCGAAGTTTGAAGACGTTTTACATCCCATCCAGAAAGCTTTCTCAACTCAAATGCATGTAATGGATGTCATTTGAATTGAGAAAGCTTTCTGGATGGGAAGCAAAACGTCTTAAAACTTCGGAAAAAAGTCCAGTTTTTTTGGTTTTTAACTTTTTTTGGAATGAGTTAAAACTAATTTAGCCAGGATGAAATAATTACCATGTTAGTGGTACAGTATATGAATCAAATCAGAATTTGAGTTTGGTTTCACATGCTAACAGTGTGCAGAAATGAAGTAGAAATGTAAATTTTTGAATAAAAACAAAGGATTAAAAGGAACAGTATGTGAATTTACGATATGTGTCTGCACAGCCATTTTTAATACAAGTAAAAGAAAAAATAAGTGTCGGGTTGTGGTCGGGCAAATATGCAGCAGACCAGTCAGGCTGTGAGGAGTTCATTGTGTTCCTCAGAGAGACAGCCTGGGGGAACAAGCCGTCTCTGCTGCAGACTGTTTTAGAAAACAGCGCTCTGTATATTTATCCATAGGAGACTTTAGCTCTCAACTTTGCAATATATTAAATGTCAAGTTTGCTTGACACGAGTTTGCAAAATAGTGCCAAGTCATTACGACATAATTAGAAACTCTTTGCCCTGAGTTATGAAATGTGTTTTTCTTTCTTAAAGAGCTAGGTTGTTAAGGAGAAGAATCATGATAAATCGTGACGGTGAATTATTTTAGAGAGGTTTGATCATTTTATCCACCCCGATAAGGGAGTGTGGGGTTTTAGCGTGAGAAAATGTCCCAGTGACTAAAAAATTAGTTGAATTTTTTTAAATACCATTTTCAACATATTTCCCAGGTAAATGTTCATAATATTCTACCCTGCTGAGGACTGCACTGGATTCAACATATGAAACTAACATAAGTACATAAGTAAGCCAAGAAGTGAACCTACAATAAGTCAGCTGCTGTAGCCTCACAACAAAACCATAAAAAAAATCATGGTGTCACACGCTACTCAGCTAATTAACTCAAAACATCAGCAAAGGTTTAGTGAGCCTCTAAACGGTCTCAGTCTGGGTCAGTTAGCGACACAATCATGAGGAAGAGTGCTGACTGGACAGATGTCCAGAAGACAGTCATGGACGTCCTTCACAAGGAGGGGAAGCCACAAAAGGACATTGCTAAAGAAGCTGGTTGTTCATAGTATACTGTGTAGAAAGTTGAGTGGAAGGAAAAAATGTGTTTGCAAAGGATGACTCCTACACATGGGCTACAAATGTTGCATTCCTCATGTCAAGCCAGTCTTGAACAAGAGACAACATTGGAAGTGCCTTATCTAGGTTAAGGACAAAAGGAACTGCTCAATGGTCCAAAGTCCTGTTTTCAGACGAAAGTAAATTCTGCATTTCATTTGGAAATCAAGGTCCTAGAGTCTGGAGGAAGCGTGGAGAGGCACGGAGTCCATGTTGCTTGAGTCCAGTGTGAAGTTTCCACAGTCAGGGATGGTTTGGAGTGCCATGTTATCTGCTGGTTCTGGTCCACTGGGTTTTCTTCCACAGTCAATGCAGCCATCTACCAGGAAATTTAAGAGCACTTCATGCTTCCGTCTGCAGACAAGCCATGTGGAGATGGTGATTTTATTTTTCAGCAGGATTTGGTACCGGGCCACACTGCCAAAGGTACCAAAAGCTGGTTTAATGATCAAGGTGTTCCAGTGTTTGATTGGCCAGCAAAATAGCCTGACCTGAACCTCTTAGAGAATCTAGGGATGACAGTCAAGAGAGACACCAGACCCAACAAAGCAGATGAATTGAAGGCAGCTATCAAAGCATCCTGGGCTTCCTGAACACCTCAGCAGAACCACTGGCACCAGCCTCCATGCCACGCTGAATTGATGCAGAAATGCATGCAAGAGGAGGGCCGAGCAAGTACTGAGTGCATAGAAATTAACATACGTTTCAGGTGCCTGACATTTCAACAAATTACATCCCAAAATCACAAATTTCAAGAATCGCTTCGATTCCGATTCTCAAAATTTAGAATTGATCCTTTTCTATCCGATCCGATCTCAAATTGGATTACTGGTACTAAAAATAATTTTTTAGCTGTTCCCTGAATTACTTGACTGTGGGGTTATGCAGCATATTGATACTAGTACTATATTAACATTAAAAATTCACCACAAGGAGTGGAGTGTGAGCCAGAAATGCAAGCTCACACATTTAAATTAATAGTGGAAAATGCAATCAAAAATTATTCGATCTATAGAAATTAAAATCAATTCAGAACTTTAACACAGCCCTTATGGGAAAGATGGTCAGACATACATAATCTAAATCCATACCTAAATCCAAAAGACAATACAGGGGGAAAAAGACTTTAAAATAGATGTTAACAGAGCTCTACATCAAGTCTAATAGAGGCTGAGATGTGTTGCAAGGAAGGTTGGACAAATATTTCAGTGTCTGAAAGTCCAAAGCTGGTAGAAACACTTAGTAGCAAACTATCCTTTTACTTTATAATTATGCATTTACATTAATTGAGCCGGTTTAAAGCATACAATTCTAATAAAATCAACTGAAGCTTGTGCTTGTTTATAAACTGAAGCCATTTCAACCTAGCTTAAACCACTCTGAACCACAACACCCAGATGAGGCGTTCATGCAACATCTTCACAAGACTGCAGACATTTTGGGACCAAAACAAATCCCGTACTTCTTAAAGCTGATGACTGATTTTAATCTGAGTCTACAGCTCATATAACACGTAAAAGTTTTTAACTCAGGCTGTTCATCTAGATGGATGCAGAGCCTCCATCTAGAACCTTCAAATACATATTACACTCAACGGTGAAAAACAACAAAATATGTTATTCTTCCTGGACTAAGAAATCATTTCCCAGTAATAAAGTTCATTTTGTTCCACTATTGTCTAATTTGGATTATGTGTTGTCATTAGAAAGTTTAAATAAAGGGATTTCAAATCATTTAGGCGAACTTTTGCGTGGAGGGATTGGAGACACTGAGGTAAAAAGGAGGAAAAGCCTTTTTAACTCCTCTGTGGAAAAGCTGAACCATAACCTCTATGAAAAGTGCCAAAGCTGGTCCGTTCACTGCAAACTATGAAGTTGATCCTTACCCACGGACCTCGGTGATCAGGGCTGAAAGTGGTTTCTCCCAGGCGTACATCTTGATTATCCTGATGCCAGACACCACTTCGCTCATGATACGGATTCTGCTGTCAGTCAGGACAGCCGTTTTGCTCCTGCAAAGAGCACGCTCTTTAGGTTCCTAACAATAGGGGGCCTTTTTCATTGCTAACTTCAACAGCAACAAAAAAATATTTTTTAATAACCTTGCATAGGAAACTTGATTATGTTGTATGCGTCTTGTAATGTGACATAAGAGTAAGAATAATTTGGCAAAGGACTATAAACCACACTTCATAGCCAGGAAGGACGCTTTCGTTTCTCACCTGAAGATGCCAAACAGTTTTCCAAACCACGTCTGCACGGGCATCATGAGGGCAATAACAGCCACACCAGTCAGACACGAAGGGCCGATTTCCTTCCAGAGGAAAACGATGATGACCAAAGCTTGCAGCGGTCCGACCCACAGGTAGTGCAGATTCAGTATGATCTACAGAGACGGAAAAAAATACTCATAACCTCGCACCAAATTTATTTAGGAATACTTTGGGCTCTCCTTACCGTACCTCATCGAAACGATTTACATCATTCGACAGAAGGTTCACTATTTGCCCGGTGGTCGTTTGTCCCATAGCCTCACTGCTGAGACGTAGAGCCTGGTGAGAGAAATGTTCCCTTCTGGTGACGGCAACTGGAACACTTTAACACCCCAATAATAACCGAGACGTCTGAAACTCTGTATTTCTGTTCTAAATCTCCCAAATAGCCGACTGACCTTCTTGTAGATCATATGACACATG
Source organism: Fundulus heteroclitus (assembly GCF_011125445.2). NCBI lineage: Eukaryota > Metazoa > Chordata > Actinopteri > Cyprinodontiformes > Fundulidae > Fundulus > Fundulus heteroclitus. The sequence goes on along the minus strand of NC_046384.1, from coordinate 19,715,739 downwards.
GCCACCCGGATCCTCATGCCAATTCTGATCACTTGATAGTAGTAAAGATGTTGGAGGATCGTCAGGCCAAAGGTGGAGACGGACATGGCGGCAGCATAACCGTACGCCATGTAAAGACTAGCAGTGTCTTCCTGCCGGTAGTTCTCAAAGAACTCGATTATTTTGCCCAAAAGAAGAGGCTGGACAACTTTGATGGCTTCCTTTAAGACAAAGACAGTGAGGATTAGTTCTGAGTAAAACAGGCAACCATTTGAAAATACATTCCCAACCGACAGGGCAAAACATTAGCTTGGTATTGTTTTGAAGAATTAATATATTCAGGAAAGATTAACAGAATCTTATTACCATCATCATCAACAACAATAATAGTATTTTTCCAACTTACTGGACAGAAAGTTACAGAGCTGCAGGTTTTCCTATTTTATTTGTTTTTTTGTCACGCTTCAATGTTTCAGATTAAACAAATTTAAATAGCAGACAACGCTAAGCACCAAGACAAAATATGGTTTTCAAATTGTGATTTATTTCAAGACGAAAACTACAGTTAGGCCCAGAAATATTTGGACAGTGACAAGTTTTGTTAATGAAAACATATTAAGGATACAATTATATAATCAAGATGGACTTAAAGTCCAGACTCTCAGTTGTAATTTGAGAGTATTCATATCAAAGTTGGAGCAAGGGTTTAGGAATTACAGCTCTTTAATACGTAGCTGCCTGTTTTTCAAGGGACCAAAAGTAATTGGACAATTGACTCAGAAGACTGCAAAATAAATAACAAGGCTGGATGAGCTCTTCCCTCGTTAACCTGTAATCAATTAAGCAATTAAAAGGTCCGGAGGTGAGGCATTTGCGTTTGGAAGCTGTTGCTGGGAACACAACATGCAGTCAAAGGAGCTCTCAGTGAAGGTGAAACAGACCATCCTGAGGCTGAAAATAGAAAAAATCCATCAGAGATATAGCAGAAATGTTAGGAAGGGCCAGAACAACAGTTTGGTATATAATGAGGAAAAAAGACAGCACTGGTGAGCTTGTGAACTCTGAGGCCTGGACGTCCATGGAGGACAACAGCGGTGGATGTTCACAGAATCCTTTCCATGGTGAAGAAAAACCCTTCATAACATCCACTCAAGTGAACAAGACTCTCCAGGAAGTAGTATCTGTATCTAAGTCTACCATAAGAAGACTTCATGAGAGTAAATATGAAGGATTCATCACAAGGTGCAAATCATTAACCAGCCTCAACAATAGAAAGGCCAGAATTGACTTTGCCAAAAAACACCTGAAGAAGTCGGCCCAGTTCTGGAACAGCGTTCTTTGGACAGATGAGACAAAGATGAGCCTGTACCAGAATGACGGGAAGAAGAAAGTTTGAAGAATTGGAACAGCTCATGATCCAAAGCACAGCACATCTTATGTAAAACATGGTGGAGGCAGTGTGATGGCATGGGCATGCATGGCTTCCAGTGGGTCACTTGTGTTTATTAATGATGTGACGAAAGACAGAAGCAGCCAGATGAATTCTGAAGTGTATAGGGATAAACTGCTCAGATTCAGCCAAATGCACCAAAGTTGATTGGACGGAGCTTCAAAGTACAGATGGAAAGTAATACTGCAAAAGCAAGTATTACTGTCCAGTATTACAGATGGACAGTAATACTGTGGTGGCAAGAGTTTTTATAAAACAAAGAAATTGAATATTCTGCAATGGCCGAGTCAATCACCAGACCTCAGCCCAATCAAGCATGCAGTTAATTTGCTCAAGACAAAACTTAAGGCAGAAAGACCCACAAACAGCAGCAGTAAAGACTTGGCAAAGCATCACTAAGGAGGAAACCCAATGTTTGGTGATGTCCATGGGATTCAGACATCGGGCAGCCATTGCCTGCAAAGGATTCTCAACAAAATATTGAAAAGTAACATTTTACTAAAGGTTATGTTTATTTATTCAATTACTTTTGAACCCCTGAAATGAGGAGTGCTTGTATAAAAATAGCTACAATTGCAACAGATGTTTAATTATATATTTTTGTCAAGTCTGCAGTTTTTTTTGTTTTGTTTTTTCAAATCCAATGTGCTGGCATGCAGAGCCCAAATCATTAAGATTGTGTCGCTGTCCAAAGATTTATGGGCCTAACTGTAAACTAATGATCTCCAATAGGCAGTGCAGGGATATTCCTGCAGGCAGGGAAGCTAATCTCCCTTTTATTTCTCTTTAAACTTGATGCTCTTTTCTTTTACCATACATGTCTTAAAACGCAATCTGCCCCGTTCTTAAAATTGTTTGAGGTATTTTGACTGGAAGGCATTGAAAATAATAGAGCATACAGCAAAGAAAGTTTATTTTGATTGACTCTTACACCGAGCTCAAAGTCAAAAAAGGGAACTACTTTCCTTTCTTTGAAGATCCGACCTTATGCTGGAGATTAGGCGCCCATAATTAGTCAAATAATAACTAATCCTGATGCGAGGTAATCCCCAGCTATATAATGGACTCATTATCCCACTTCCACTTATATTTATCTTTTAGCTGTTTTGATGGATTAAAGTTGAATGATAGCACTAGAGTTTTATTAATAATATTGTTTCTAACCAGAATAAAAGCCTCTTTCTTTGAACATAGTCATCAGTATTGGAACCGTTTGATTAGGTTGAGTTAAAACCATCAAAAGATCATGAGCGAACAGGGACAGTTTTTGCTCTCCTCTAATGGTTTTTACTCCTTTTATGTCATGCCTCTGTCGAATCCACTGGCTTCAAAGAATAATATTGATAGATATTATGATAGATAGAACACCACCTTGTCTAAAGATACACAGCCTTATAGTATTACTGAGAATGGGACAATGAGTACCTCTTCCAAGTTTTTAATAATTTCTCTCTCATTCTATTTTCCTCATCTATGTCTCCGAAGAGCTTAGGAAAAGCACCATCAAGCACAATCAAGTGCTGCAGAAACTTCTTAGTCATCCATTTATTTAAGTCAGGAGTGTGGCAGCAAAGAGTAGCTAAAACGTGCAGAACAGGGGTGCCTGAGGACCAGGGTTGGGAACCACAGTTTTATTACAATTACAGCCTGACTGGAAGTATCTCTGTTTTTGTTCATTGTTAATCAGATTCCATAAAACGACACTAAATCTTGCAGACAAGACACGTCTATGAAAGATTATTTTTATTAAGGTAATTAACAACTGAATAGTATAATTAATTTGCTTTTTCTCATTCAAACTGAGTTGCATCGGCTGGCTAGTAGTGTATAGAGATGCCAAACATATCAGCCATATGTTAAAGGATTAGAAATCATTTTTAAGGCTTTGGAATCCAGCAAACCACAATGGAAGCCATTATCCAAAAATGAAAAAAAATATATATAAGAGTTGTGAACCTTCCCAGAAGAGGCAGACCAACCAAATTACTACAACAGCACGACTCCTCCAGGAAGTCACCAAAGAACCCAGAGCAATATCTGTAGCTTTGCAGACCGCACTTGCCTCAGTTAAGGTCAGGCTTCATGTTTAAAAAATAAGAGAGACTGGGAGAAAATGCATGGATGGGAGGGATCCATGGCTAAATCCTATCCCCAACACTTTTGGGGGAGTATTTTGTGGGCTGACAAGACAAAAGCAGACTTTTTGGAAGGTGTCTGCTCAGTTACATCTGGTGTAAAACTGACAATACCACCTCAAACATTTAAGTGTGATTGTTGTCCGCCTGCTTAATAAGCTATAACTCAACAATACATAAAGAACACATGACAATAAACAGCAGAACTGACGATACTTGTACGCATGTGAATAGTTCAAATTCCTATCACCGTGCACCATAATTTGGCCACCTTAAGTCAACCTGAGAAAATAGAGAGAGCTGTTTTAAAGTCCTGGTTCTGCAGCATAACCAGACGGAGCTTGAGCTTAAGGTTACTAAATAAGGGGCAGATGTTCTACTTCTAGATAATGTGTTGGAGATGAGAATTCATGGGTCCATTAGTCACTTCAGGTCATCCATTTCTTAAAGCAGCTAAGTAAACCCAGATCATCATACTACCACCACCAAGTTTGACTTTTGTTCTGAAATGTAAAATAAATCAATCAAACTTGTCCTGATAACACTCAAGTCAATCTTTGATTTAGACTAGGGATGCACGATATATCGGCATTAACATTGGTATCGGTATTTTTTAACATAACGGTATCGGTCCGATGAGTAAAACGGGGCCGATATTAACAACCGATGTGGATTTCCATCTAGTTTCCCTTTGTGTCTCTGTTTCAGGAGAGGGAGGGGAGGGGGTTGGTCGTGTGTTTTTTGTTAGGTCATGTAAAAGTGACAGTGATGCATGGCAGCCAGGATTGTGGGGGTTTTAAATGAAACAGGAATGCAACGTCAGCAATGTGGTCGTTTTTCACAGTGTCGAAAGAAGACAAACGACCAGGCTATAACTCAAATTCAAAAATACAGTTAGCATAGTCTTCAGTCGGTGCACAACCATCACAGAAACGTAGATGTGTGTGTACACACATTGGTGAATGTCCGTTATCGGAATAATAACATCGGATATCGATATCAGCCCAAACTGTCAAATCAGTGCATCCCTGATCTAGCCATATAAAATACATGTCCAACCTTAACCAAAGCCCAGAACTGAATAATTTATTAGGAAAAAACAAAGAACCCTCAGAACATACCAGGGAAAATACATACACCCCAGCCAGTGCATAGGATTTTCCATACGCCTTTATGAGAACCCTGGACAGTTTTGGATCCCGCAGTTCCTTTGCAGCTCTTCTTTCTTCATGGGCCCAAACTCTAAAAGAAAAGACATGGATTTGTTGTTTATTAAAACAAAAATGCCACCAACAACCTCAGCGTGTTGATGTGGTTTTTTTTTGGAAAGTAAATGATGGTGGAAATAAATCCCAGTTGCAACCAAACAGTCGCTTAGCTCCCAGTTCTAAGTCCCAATGAAGATGCAGCAACAGTAAACCTGGTAAATGTTTAGTTGAAGCAGACGTGCCTTCAGCTCACATACCAACATACAGTATCACGTCTACTTAAAACTGGGGAACGAGAAAATGTCAACATTCAGACTCCATAAACTAATTAGACCCTTATGATGACAATGCTTAATATAACTGTAGAATCTGTCTAGAGACAGGTCTCTTGAGCTCCTGTGACAACAGATTAATGATCTTGAGGTCTGGACTTTGACTGGACCATTGCAAAATCTGATTTTCCAGGCACCCTGCTGTTGAGTTGCTGTTGTCTATGGGGTCTTTGTGCTGATGAGTGACCCAGTTTCCGCTAAGCTTAAGCAGTCAGTCAGATGGCGTCCTATCCAGCTCTAGAATAATGTATCAAATACCAGAGCAGTTGACTCAAAAACAAATCTGACACATCAGCTGAGGCTTCTCAGCACAAAATATAGAAAGTCACATGACACTGGCTCTGTTTTAAGTCATTCACACAAGCACTGTATCCAGATGCACTGATACCCACAGGCTTATAAGGTTAAAAGCAGCTGAGCTGCTGTATGCATATTTAGCCCAAACACTTGCTTAAAAAAAAGCCCATATTACCAGCCTCAGAAGATGATTTTTGATAAAGTGACACTCTTTTATTACTTAGATCAAATGCATTGGGTCCACTTGTTGCCATTTCCTCCTGAGGTTTTTTCATTTGGTCTCCATGTGTGTACACTTCCACTTACCATTTCCTTGTGGTAAACATATTATTGAAAAGCCGTTCATTTCTCCTGATAAAGTATTTTTATGAGTTACGGAGATGATTCTAAGGGCTCACCTGTCCTCATATGAACAAAGCAAGAGCTGTTTCTACATTGGCAAAAGGTTTAACTTGTTCCCAGTGTTATTTGGACCTAGTATGGACTTGGAAGTACGATAAATCCACACTAGCCTGGGAAAGCCTAGGGGTGCCCAGGAATGAGCTAGGGAGTGTTTCAAGCACCAGGATTGCCAGGCACTCTGTCCTAGACCTGTTCCCAGGGGAACAGGTCTAGCAAAACATAATGGATGGACCCAAATTTCACAATGGCTTCAATGCCTTTTTAACCAGTTGACTTAAGAAATTAGAGCTTAGTCTATGAGCAACTTGTAGTAGACTATTCTCAATCATTGGCAGACGTTGTACAAACAACTGTGGCAGACAAGAAATACTCAAATGCATGAAGTAGCAAAGGAATGTAAATAAACCAACAAAAGCCAAGCATATCTGGCCTGATGTTTCTTAATGATAATGTTCCAAACGCCTTGTGGTGTGTTCAGACTTTGCAAAATTACATCATGCTGCCATGCTCCTCTCATTCTCATGGCCTCTCCTATAAACAAATAACAATTGTTCCGTTCTTTTTAATTGTTTTGCAAAGGACTATAACATGCCAAGTGAGGTCTGCAGACTTTGATGTGCACAGTAATTGCTGAGGTTTCCCTGAGCAGTGCACAGTCTCACCTCAGGGTGAACTCATGGCTATAGCCAATCCTGACAATACTTTCTCTGCTTAATTAGTGCATTAAGCCCTAGCCCTACCTTTCAGCTCGGCTCAGAGTACAAAGTCTTACTGACCAAAGATGTAGGTCAAAATGGAAGTACGAGAAATTCGACTCACTTTTGCCTACAAGCATCTCAAAATGTGTTTGTCAGAGACTTGGCCAGCTCTACAAAAATCCAGCGGTAGTATTACTCGCTAATGGCAGCGAGGAGGATTTAGAATATGGAGAGAAGTTGTTGCCAACATGCAAGTTTTTTAAGGAACTGTAAACCACATTTATAACTGATCTTTGCCTCAAGGCAAACAAGAAAATAAAAGTTTAAGTAAGACTCTTGACCAAACCCCAGACTAGAAAAGTAGGTAATGAAGCTCTCTTTCAACATTTACATTTTGTAACTTTACACGCAGTTCATTAGGACTTTAAGAGACAGGTCAACACAAAACTTAGGGGTAACTTAGGGTTATCGGAGAGAAGGGGCTGAATACAAATGTGTCTATAACTGGAGAAACCGTGACCCTGTACACTGTAGGTGAGACCTCTTCTTCACTGCAGAGTGAAACGCTCTGGTCGTGATATGTAAATAATTCAGTAGTAGACATCTGGAGAACACAAAACATTACAACCAATACAACAAAATGAGATCCAGGAGAATATAATCTCCAAATTTCCAGGTGTGGAAAAAAGTTTTGACACCCCCACATTTATCTGATTGCGCTTTGTTTACCCCGGCAGGGGCTTCAGTCAGATAAGTCCACTGATTTCCTATATTTAGGACAGATTTAAAATAAGCAAAGACAAAGAGGCGTTCCCATTTTAAAATCTGCTGCAGTGATGGTGTTTTAATTTAAACCAGTACAATGAGCTGCTTCTTATTTAACTATGTCACATGGCAGAAGAGGGCTTCATCTCACAGGGCATGACAACAGTAGTGTTTAACAGACTCCTATTATAAAAGAGTGCTTCAGGAAGCATGACATTTCTTTCAAAAGCACCACAGAGCTCAGCCCTTTGGCCTACTGAGAATCCGGTGCCGGCATCCGACTCATCTCTTCAACATGCGGGAAAAATGCTTTCGTAATTTCTGACTGGAAAAGAGTGCTGTTGCAAGCTTACTAACACGATTCCAGGGAAAAGGGATGCCGTAATCAAAGCTTTGCAGCTACAATGAAACACGGCAACATGCTTGTGGGTGGACGCTGTCTCGTTCAATTGTTGGGCTCTGTTCAGACTTGGGATTGACATGCTTTCTGACTGATACAGATACAACAGCTGTAAGCCACACAGCAGGCATGAAAATCCATCCTGACTGAAAAGATCTTAGAAGTTATTATAAGTTATCACTGCATAGGAAAACAATTATGTCACTTCAACAACGGGTCTATAGATGTCAACAGCAGAGATAGTCATTTAAGAGTGAAGAAAATATGGGAAGCTGGTCAAAAATAAATAAAAATGGAAGGAAACCAGTTAATGAGTTTTCCAAGATGCCAGTGGCAACATTAAAGAGGCTGCAGGATATTCTGCCAGGGAATGGTTGTGTACATGCGACAATAACCTCCGCTGTGCTCAATTTACTGTGAATTAGTAGAGTTGTTAGACAAAAACATTTTCCTCCAAAAAAAAAAAAAGCCAGGCTTAAAATCTCCCAAGACGGCCAAAACACATTAGAAGTAGGTTGATGATACGGGACTGTTTGGCACATGTGCCAATAATGTGTCTGAAACGCTTTCTGAAAAAGAGCGTAAAAAACTCCTTAGTCAAGACGTGGCCATGTTAAGGGACTGCTAAGGAATTGGAGTGACTCAACAGATACAATAGGTGCGCCCAGGAAGCATATTGGTTTAAGGGTTGCACACTTATGTAACTAGGTCGTTGCAATGTTTTATTTAGATTTTCCCTTCTGATCTCCAGGAACAAGTAGTGCCAGTTCTGGCAGGTTGCAGTCTTTATGGTTACGGGGTGCCAAGAAAGGCTGGAATTCACTTTCCACAATGAACCCATCTGAACCGCTCCAACCCACCTGTCTGTGTCCAACAGCAAAGTGAAAGCAGAGCAGTGACCTCAGCTGCTGTTTCAAAGTCCTTATATCAGCCATAAAACTATCCAAACGAATGGACTCATTTTCTATCAACGCCAGTCTGTCTGAAATCCCATATCTAGGATCATGTGAAATGCCTGAAACCAAACTACTAAGAAGCCTAATCGCCTCGAAGTCACTGCATTAGCTTACCTTTGCAGCTCCTCTCCGAGGCGTTCTGAGCGATCCTCTGGAAGAACGCTGTACATGTCATTCTGGTTGAGTCGCTGTTTGTGGCCCACGTGCAGCAGCGGGGTCAACCAGCTGAAACAGAACCACGATCGCAGGTGAGACATCCACGTCAATCCAGCAGATTAAAGGCAACACTGAAATCAATCTAGCCTTTTTTTTTTTTTTTTAGTAAACGGATCTAGATGAGATATGTCATGTCAGGCAAACTGCATATTATTAATGTGCATGTATGAGGGAAATACAATGTGTGCCCATCAGCTTGCATTGCAGATCATGAGGTTTTTTCCTACATATTTATCATTTGTTTTATAAAAACTCCAGCCACAAAGCCTAATCTTTGGTTTGCTCTCTCTCTTTTCTTTTTTAGGCATTCCTCCCAAACGACCAGTTGGCATGGAGATCTGTCTAATGATTGCTACAATTTTGTAATCCTAAAACGTTACTCTTTGCTGACGCTCTGCAACAGGCGACTCTGGAGAGTCGACTTCCAGCCCAGCGGCCCGTGACCAGCTCGTGGAAACCACAAGGCACAGATCACTTATTATACGTTTTCTAACCTCTGATCAAATTAAAAGGCCATCAGTTCATGACCTTAAGCTCAACCCAACTCGGGTTATGCAGCAAGACAATGATCCAAAGCACATGTGTGAGCCTGCTTTCGAGGGATAAAAAAAAAAAAAAAAAAAGGTTTTGGAGGGACATAGTTCAAGTCTGGAGTCCAATCAGATTAAATGCTGTGGCTTGGCTGTCAATCTAGACTTTACAGAATACTTTTCATACAATTAAATGCAATGCAAAGAGGTATTCCCAGAAATTAAAACAAGAAACCAGCAAGCATACTCGCCCCAATAAAACCTACATAAAAAGCTAAAGTAAATAAATGACTAATAATGAGACCACTATATTAAAATGTATGAATATGCTCAAAACCAACCAATGGAGTTGAACTATAAGGTATTCTGCAAAGCAGAACTTAATGTGGGTCATAAAGGCAAAGGGCGGCACAAGCTCTCTCTCTCTCTCTCTCTCTCTCTCTCTCTCTCTCTCTCTCTCTCTCTCTCTCTCTCTCTCTCTCTCTAATTTATCATCTTGCTTGACACTGAAACACTGAAAAATGAAATCCATAAGGAGGCACATGCTTTACCAGCACTGTTGTTAAACCTATATCTACCTAGACAAAATGTGCACAAACCCTAACAGCAATACATTTTTTAACTGTTTTAATAGAACTCTGATTCTATTAAGGGTTTTTTTAAACTTCTTTTTCTAAAAAATGCAGAAGCAGAAGTAATCTGCCCCTCTCCACGGCTCGTCCGCGAAAACAAACAAAAAAAACATGTGTTTTTGTTGATTTCCAGCGGTCGCTCTGTTACAGCTGATAATTGCAGGCGGTCCACTGACGGGATCGCTGCCCCCCTTTGGATCCATCAACACTCACCAGAGAAACAGCCTTGAAATGGGGTTGGCAGTCGCCAGCGGGTTACTCCTGCCTCCTTTCTCCGTGATCTCCATGGTCGGAATGGCATCAGTTCAGCCGGCCGCCGGCCTGTCAGTGAGGGCTGCGGTGACAGGACAGCCGGAGACTCAGCCAATAGGCAGCGCGGACGGCTCCAGCTGGTTTTTCTCGTTACAGAGTAGGGATCCGGTGTTCGTGTTTACACATTTCTGCTCATGTGACGCGGTTCCCACCAATGGCTGCGATCGCGAGGATCACATTCAGCAATGCTCGGTCGCAGTTGCGCCACGGCGTGGCTCAGAGTGCGAGAAGTTTCAGTCCGACCCGCGTTATTAGTCGTGCATTGACTGCGTTATAAACCACTCCGTGTGTTTACGGTAGCCTGTTCCCCCACAGCTGTGCTGCGTTTGAGGACCAAAATAGCTCGTGGAGTTTTCTCATCTATGTTATAACCTACACCTGCTTCACATATTAAAATATTATTAGTAGCCTGTTAGTTGCAGCTATTAGCAACAACTCATATTTCTGTGATGCATAGAACCTGACCTTGATAAATTTTAAATTAAATTGAAAAGTTAGCATAAACCAACACACTAGAAATGCCATTTTATAAGCTAAATGTAATTTAATTAGTATATATAAAATTGCAAATAAAGGCTCACTCATAATGTTAATTCATTGAACAGAAAATATTCACACCAATCCTTTAATAAGATAGCAAGGACAACCTACACTAGATTGTCGCACACTATCCGGAAGAGCATAAACGTAACGTGCGCATTCCCAGTATTTTGATTGGACAATCCGAGCTTGGGGCCAGAGGATTTGTGCTCCATGGCCATCTACTGAGAGCTTGTTGAGTATGCGCACTGCGATTTCAGATGTCTATTTTAACAAACGTTGGTGGGCTGGCCCCAATATGAAGACGCCTAGAGAGGATTTAGCCTACTAACCGTGTCAGTATTCTGACAGACTTAGATATAGAGACAAAAATGTTTATAACAGAATTTTAGATTTATCTATAAAGAACAATCCTGTCCCATTGATTATGAACATAGAGCTCCACAGTGACATCTGGTGGGGCCTGGCCCGCAGTGGCCCCAAATGCAGACATGCAGCAGAATAAAAATATCAAAGCACTACTTCAGATATTCAACTCCGAAAAAGAAAAGCAGCAGAGATCAGTATCTTGTTTGCACCCCTGGAAAAACTTGCCAACTCTTGTCTGCCAGTGAAAAACAGCCCCCTCTTGTTTTGGTGTGCATTGAACTGGACAACTGCATGAAGTTTGTTTTCATTTGCCATAACGATCTACAGGTACAGCAACAAAATACTACCACAGAAGAATCCTACACATGGGCTATAATCATCTTATCTGGGGTAAGGAGGAGAAGAACTGGGCTGCTGCTCAGTGATCCAAAGTCCTCTTTTCAAATGAAAGTTTGCATTTCATGTGGTAATCAAGGTCCAAAGTCTGGAGGAAGAGTGGACAGGCAGATTATCCATTTTCCTGGAAGTCCAGTGTAAAGTTTCTACAGACAGTGGTGATTTGAGGTGAAAGGTCATCTGCTGGCTCTGGTCCACTGGGTTTTCTGAAGTCCAACGTCAACACAGCCATCTGTTAGAGTACATCATGCTTCCTTCTTCTGACAAACCTTAGGGAGATGCTCCTTTCATTTACCAGCAGGACTTGGTACCGGCTCACACTGCCAAAATAATCAAAGTTGCTTCAGTGACCATAGTGTTACTGTGTTTGGTTGCCCATCAAACTGGCCAGACCTGAACCCCATAGGAAGCTATGGAGTGTGTATGTGTGTATATATATATATATATAAATAAATATATATATATATATATATATATATATATATATATATATATAGACCGGACCCAACAACTCAAATGACTGAAGGCGGCTATCAAAGCAACCTGGGCTTCCTGAACACCTCAACAGAACCGCAGGCTGATCTCCTCCATGCCACTCCGCATTGCTGCAGTAGTTCTTGCAAAAGGAATCCCAACCATGCTTTGAGTGCATAGAAACTAACAGTTTTTAGGACTTTTTTGTTTATCGTTTTTCATTGTTCTTATTCTATATAATATTTAAACTTTTTGCAACACTAAATCTTGGGTTTTTGATTTTCTCTAAGTCTGATTATTAAAATTGCAAATAAAAAGGCGTTAAAAGTGTTTCACTTTCTGATATCAGCGATATCAAACATTTTCACAATATTCAAGTTTTTTTTAGAAGTACTATTGAAATATGATTGTGTTTATTTATTTTGTAAATCATTTCACTCTGCCAAACCCATATTCATTAAATTATTTGACGATGGACGATGTAGCAGCAATTGCGCTGGTGGCAGGATCATGGGGGGAGCCAGGGTAAGGCTAGTTTCTGGCAAATAGACGAGATTCTGCATTTTTATCACATGGATCACTGGGAAAAAGCACAGCATCAGGATGCATTATCGGAAGAAGGCAAGTAAACCGAAGAAATGTAATACTTTCTGCCATAGGCCATAGGCATAGGGTGGTTGTTACAATTTTATTACTGATTGGCTAACTTTGTAGCTTGTACCTATAAAACAAAAGTGTTTTAGAAATGTAAACCATCCAGCTGCACCAAGCTATAATCACCTCTGTCTTTGGGTTTCCATTTTTATATTATAATGGGGTCAACAGGTGCTTCTTTTAGCGCACCGGATTGTAGTCAGTGGCGCTCTAATCACATTAGGCTTTAGCTAAGTTCTGTTGCTGTGAAGAATATTTCTGCAGGCTGTATGCTGTAGTGGGAGAGAACAGGGAGGCTAAAATTGACATCAAGAGACCTCCAGAGGATCTATTTCTGGGTTCTGAAAAGTAAAGCTGGGTACACCGAGTCAAGCATCAGTGTCATATGACTGTAGAGAAAGGGAACCCACCTCAGAGACTGCGGTCTAGTGAGCTGACACTAGGAAATACCCCGCCGAGCTGAAAGACATTTGCTGTCATCTAGAAGGGTGTGCGTGCTTATGTCCATACAAAGTGCCTCGCAAAAGTATTCAGCCCCTCGGCTTTTTACCCATTCTGTTACATTTCAACCTGTGACTTAAATGTTTTATGTGATGGATCTGCACAAATTAGTCTAAGATGGCGATTTAAAGGGGTAAAAATATATACAAAAAGGGAATTAGAAAAAATTTAAAACTGAAAATTGACAAGGAGTGCATTAATCAGAGGCAGCACAGAGACCGATGGTAACCCTGAAGGAGCAGCAGTGTGCAGTGTATGGTCTCTGTGCAAAAAAACCTGAGAAATGCCTCTTATAAGTAAGAATTTTAATTGGAAAACAAAAAGTAAAACCACTCAAAATACCTGTTTAAAAATAAAAATGAAACATGATTTTGATTGACCTTGGTTAATGTTTCGTACAAGCTGAACAATTACTTTGGATTTTTGCAGATTAATCAGATCATAAATCACCCTTCCCACCGTTTGAATAGGTCATTCTCAGCATTACTTCTAGCTCATCAGGGGAAACGAAGATCACAACATTTTAATTTTAGTGGTTGGTTCCCATATGTGAAAAAAAATTTCACAATCTTCTCATAGATTTTTGCAAATAATTAAAAGAACCGTCTAATGCCCTCCTGGCACTTAAAAACAGCCTCACTAATTGGGTATTCAATTACTTGCAACTCAAGGAGACACAAATAGTTTGTGTTTCTTGTAAAGTAGATCCATGGGATGTCTACCACACATATTTACAGTCTATTGTTAGAAATTAAGTTTGCTCAAAATGATGTTTTTGGTCATTCTGGGATCTAAAAAAATCTGTTTTAGTGTGCAAAGGTGGGGCTATTTCTACTCAAAGTAGCCATTTATACAAGAGACTGTTATGGTCACTATTAACATAAATCCAGTTAAAGCTCAGTGTTACCTTTTAAAGGAAATTATCAAAACAAGCAATTGATCGGGGTTTCAGTTTTAAAGTTTGAGAGATTGTTTCTTCGTCAACTCTCATGAGCTTGAAGCAACAGAAAGATGAAAATTAGTTTTCGTCAGAAACTAAAGAGGCAGAAAATCGTATTAATCATTCTTGAATTAGTAAGTTTCGACTTTAATGAGAATCCAAAGACACGGAGTTCCCTCTTACAAACTGGGAGGGTATAGAAACATTGTGTTTGACTAGATATGTCCGCAAACATCCAGAGTAGAGCGATGAGCATTTTGTAGCATAGATTTTTTTACTTGGGCTGCGCCTAAGAGGTGGAATTAAAGATGTAAGCAAGTTTCTTAAGAAATATGCTGAAAAATATTGAAATGTTTGCTCTAGACTCCAGGCAAAGTTTAATGCTCACTGACTTGTGACTACACAGAGCTTCAAAAATCATTACAATTCCCAAAATGTTTGCGGTGGACTATTTTCACTCCCCCGGGTAAACATGTATCCAAGGACTAGCTGGGCTATAACGTTGATGTTTGAGTAGTCGGTTTTAATTTTCTCCTCATTTGTGGAGGCTCCAATAAAGCTCAGTGGTGTTTTGCTGTTGGTAAAATTATGTACGATATCTTAATGGAAACAGAGCGAAGCCATGGTCTCTGAGACAAACATGAGCACGGTCAGGGGTACAAGAAACGCAGGGAAAAACCAAAAATCGCAAGAAGAAGCGAGACGAGAGTTGGAAGGAATGAACATGGAGGATATTCTTTGGGAGGTAAAAGAATTGAGGAAAAAAAACAACGGACACAACGACCTCGCTATCTAGACTGGAAGTATCGATCACGGAATTAAACCAGAGGATGGAAAAAAATGGGGCAGAGAGCCGAGGAAGACATAAGACACCGGCCAACGACATGAAAGATTGCTGCGGCACTTGTTGAAGCGCCAGTTGGCTCTGACTAATCTGTGAGAGGATATGCAGAACAGAATACGAAGCAACAATTTAAGAATTCATCAAGTACCCGAAGACAGTGAGACATATTACACAGTGGGTTTTGTGAAAGGATTACTTGACTCTATACTACAACTCCCACCTGGAGTAAATGTACAGATTGAGAGAGCGTACAGATTGCTGGGACTAAAGCCAGCTGCGACTGTTCCTCCACGTTCCATTATTTTGAGGTTCCTACACTACAGACTCAGAGTGAAGGAAGCTGTGTTGTGGCGAGCCCAGGCCCAAAGACAAGTGAAGTTTGAACTTAAGTAAATCTTTTGAACCACAACAGCTAGTTTTGGGTACTGTACATGTGTTAACTGTATTGTTAACGGATGTAGGGAGAAATAAGTGTGTCTATGCTCAGAGTTCTTCTGTTAATTGCACAAGAAATGATCACCCACATTGGACCGGTGGACCCAAAAGACTAATGTAATGTAAAGGGATGTAACCTGTATGGAACGCATAACAGCAAACCTTCGGCTTTAGACGGACTTGTATTTTTTTTTTTAAAATGGAAAACTGGTATTTAGATAAGTGAAAATACCATTTAAAATCAACTGAGGTTGAAGGATTATTGGTCTAATTGTAGGATAATGATGGAACTACCTAGACTTAAACTGAATAACCTTTCACATCGTTGCCATTCGGTTGTCTGTTACTTTGTTAAGTTTGATTCCAATTGGCGTGACTGTACATGTCAGATTGTGTGAGACTCTGTCATGGAACCTGTTCTAATAAAAGTTAATAAAGAAGTCCATAAGCGAAAGTTAATTTTCCACTATAATGTTGATGCAGTTACTCAGACCAACATTGGCAGCACTCAGACTGCTCTAGTACAGAAACATAGTGTCATGTTTTAGAGCCACGTGTGCAAATTGCCTTTTTCATTCCTCTCACCTTTAAATGTTTTGAATCCTATTGTTGCATGAAAATCCAAAACAACAAAAAGGAACTAATGTTTTTGGACCAGAAAAAACAGCCCCCTTTCCTCACATCTGCGGTAAGACGTTTCCTCTTGACTCAGCATAAACTTTACCAAACGGCAGAAACACGTTATCAAAGCTTCGGCTGAACAAACCTCTGCTCCTGGACTTTGTAACCGCGCCTTGTAAAATGAAGGCCCTGCAGAGAATGTCTTAAGAGCGCCAGGGTGGGAGTCCAAAGTCACAGAACAGTTGCCAGTGTTTACTCACAGGCAACGTGGATGAGAATGAAACATCGTGACCCTTAAGAAAATACATTTCTTATGGGGGTATGGCCATGAAATTCATACCAAAATAAGCTATGAATACAAGGAATGAAGGCTATAAAGGTATGTGTAATACATTTAAATGGCACACAGTTACTGACATTTCTGAAAGTCACTGCATTGTCATTCTTCGGGCATTATTTTTACCCAGTCTTTCGCACAAACTGTCCTTGGCATCACTGTGGATCTAAGCACATTCTTATCCAGCGCTTCCTTGCACATTACTCCGTTCATTTATCCTAAAATAATCAGAAGCCTGCAAGTCCCACGAGTTGAAAAAGTGCCTCACCCCATGACGTTCCCACCTCCAAACTTTGTTGTTGGTATGGGATTTTGGGGGTTACGTGCAATAATGTTCCCCTTCCAGACATGGGCATAAAAATGGCAGAGTTGGATTTTGATCAAATGTGATGAGACAAGATAGATCTAGTTTCTAGTTAGCTTGTCCAAACGTTCTGAAGCAAATGTACTTTAACACATCTTTTCTGTAGCAGCGGCTTGGCAACTTTCTTTGTATTTACTTGGATTACTACGGGATAATTGAGTTCTGGGGTGAAACGTATTTACAAGACCCAACAGACACATCACTCGGAACAATTTGATCTTTATTAGGGTACGATTTGTTCTAGCCTAAAGTCAGTCTACCTTGGCACTGGATATTAAGAAATCTTGACTGGATTCATTTAAATGGAAAAAAAAATGACAACAAAAAATTACGTATCAGTAGTGGGGTATTGTGCAATAAGTCATTTATGGCTAAACGGTAATCCATGTGCATAGTCTGCTTGTCTTCTGGAAACTGTTTGCAGTCTTCCTCGTGGATCATCTTTAGAGGAGGCTTTATTCTGGGACGACAGCCATGCAGACCAATTTGATGCAGTGTGCAGTGTATGGTCTGAGCACTGACAGGCTCCCCCCCACTCAACCTCTGTAGCAATTATGCAAGAACATAAATATGTCTATATTCAAAAGACAACCTCTGGATATGATGCTGAGGACATTTCTTCAGTCGACCACAGCCAGCCTGTTTTGAAACTGTCTTGTTAAACCTTTGTCTGGTCTTGCCCACTATCCTGCGGCTCAGTTCCAGGGTATTAGCAATCGTCTTATATATAGCCTTGGCAATCTTTATGTAGAGCAGCAATTCTTGCTGAGGTGGCACGTTGACCCTCCGGTGACCAGTATGAGAGTGTTTGAGAGCAAGATCCTAAACTTAACAAACCTGCTCCCTATTCACACCTGAGTCCTCGTAACACTAACACGTCACCAGAAAGGGAAAATGGCTCACGCTCCACTGCTCATCAACAACTCAGCTGTGGAGGTGGTCAGCAGCACCAAGTTCCTGGGGGTGCACATCACGGACAACCTCACCTGGACTGTGAACACCACCTTACTGGTGAAGAGGGCACAGAAGCGACTGTACTTTCTGCGGAGGATGAGGAGAGCCCACCTGCCCCCGCCCATCCTCACGACCTTCTACAGAAGCACCATAGAGAGCATTCTGACCAGCTGTCTCTCTGTGTGGTGTGGAGGCTGCAATGCCTCCGACTGGAAGAACGTGAGCAGAAGGGATCATTGAGGCTCCTCTTCCCTCCATAAAAGACATTTCATCTCAGCGCTGTGTGTCCCGAGCCCATAACATCATCAGAGAGCCCTCACACCCCCATCATGGACTGTTCTCCCTGCTGCCCTCTGGGAAGAGGTTCCGCAGCATCCGCTGCAGGTCAACCAGGTTCTGCAAAAGCTTTTTCCCTGCTGCCATCAGACTGTTAAACTGCTGTTGAACTGCCAAACTACAACCCACAAACTCTGCACAACATTTGCATTTTTTGCACATTTTAGCATCATTGTAGCTCATATATATTCACATATTTGCATTTTTTGCACATTTTTGCATCATTGCAGCTCATATAGCATTAAAAATGCTATTGGACTCCTAGTCTTAAAATTGCACAAACAAATGCATCCATGCACAAATGCCCTTGCACAATCCAATCTGTACATAAATGTCTCTTTTTTTGTTACATTTCAATTGTTTGTATACTGTATATTTAAAATCTACTGTTTACTTCTAAATCTCTGCCGCACCTAAAACTGTAATTTACCTTCTACTGCGATTTACAAAAGCTTTACGAAACGAAATTTCGTTCTGTACGCACTTTGTGCATACCGAATGACAAATAAAGTTGTCTAAGTCTAAGTCTCTAAGTCTAATTGGGCACAATTAGGACATTTTTTGTTGGGGACAACAAATTTACAATGTTGTACAAGCTGGGCAATGACTGCATTGTATCAAAGTACAACATCTTCAGTGTTGTCCCATAAAAACAGAGATACTGTGAGATACTGTAGCCGATGCATGTGTTAAAACCAGATAATACTGGGATCTTACTGTAAATGAAAACAATATACCAAACAAAGTAATAATTTACATAATTGCAGTGTACAATTATACAAATCTCTGGAGCTTTGTATTCAAAATGCCTATAGAAATGAGTGACCTTAAAAACCGGATAATATTTAACAGGTACATGTGGTCTATCAGAAGAGATTACATTCAGTGAAAACTAGTATAAACTTGTATTATTTTATACATTCAAACATATATGAACTCTTAAACAGCATTACAAATGGATTTTAAACAAATATATTGCTCTTTATATTGTCTACATGTGTTCAACAAAGTTCAAAATTACACAAGAAATTTGTTTATAATAATTCATTCTTTAAGCTTGAAACTTTATTGATAGTTATCAAAACCGTCTATACAGGCGAGCTCTGGTTCCCAGTTATCTTCAGTGTTGGGGTTTTTTCAAATGAGAGGTAAAAAAAAAAAGAGGAAATGGTGCCTTATCAACAGTAAAGCAGCGGCAATGAATCAAATATTGTAAATAGTTGACAAATCTTGTGACTCATTCATAAATCTCAGTTGGGCGAAGACAACTTCTGAACATACTGGCATTAAAATTAAAGAAATGTTTATTGTGATAACACTAAAGGCTGTACACACAGCAACATGACAGCTTCGGCTGTGCAAACACCTGAAATATGACCACAGGCTGCCAGCAGTGATTACAGCAGAGTTGAGAGATGTGTTCTGACAGACGGAGCTCGGCGGGGACGTATGTGATGCGAGTTCGTCAGACTCAAATATCTGGATAGTATTTTAACCAGTTACTTTATATGAATCAATCTCTAGAGCAGGGGTGTCAAACATACGGATAAAATAATTATTGAAAAAAACATGTACTTCGTTTAATTGAAAATATGCAGTTCCTATATTGTCCACGAGGGGCGCTGTGTTTTAATTAGCAGATTAAGCTTCAGGTGTGGAAAAATTCAAATCATTTCTTAATTTTTATCTGTTTGATGTATTTTATCATGCAGGACAGTGTTTTTAAGTTCCAAAAAATGTGAATAAATGTTTTTCAACATTGTATAATCACTGTGATCAGTTCTTATGCATAATGCACTTAATTAAATGTTTAACTGAGTAAAAGTATTGTTGAAATTGCACATACTTTTCTTAAAAACGCTGAGGTTATTCATAATATATTGTGTAAAAGTGAAATTAACTTAATATAAAAATCAACAAGTCCACATTTATTAGTTCTATTTAATCTTGCAATGAGTTAACTCGTGTGGCCCTCTTGAGATCAGATTAAGCTGTATGCGGCCCCTAAACCAAAATGAGTTTGACACCCCTGCTCTAGAGGAAGGCAGGCATGGGAAGCTTCATTCCTCCTCCCCATTGAGTACAATGTGTGCTTAAACTGAAGGACGTATAAATAATTTAAGAGTAAGTTAAGTAATTTAATCCCTTCATTGAAGACTAGGCTTAAAACTTTTTTTAACATAATTCTACATGTAGTTTAGATTTAATATATATCCTCAACTCAAAGGGTTAGGCTTCCTTAGACAACATCTGGCTGCTGGCACCGTCCAACACCTTAAAGCAGACTAAAGATCAAAAGCAAGGAGCTGGTAAGTTTTGCAGATGGCGTTGCAGCGTTGCTTGCTGCCCATCAGGAAAACAAAATGTGGAAATAGCAGAAAGACGACACACTTACAAAACAAGAGTTGATGGAAAGAACAAACCGTGAAGTACCCGTCAGTCAGGTTTAAAATTAATCTAATTATTTAAGCAAGTTGTTCATCAAACCTGTCAGCAGCACAAAAGGACGAGCCCTACAGATTATAAGATGAAGACGACATTTCAACTAATTAAATGAAACACCGCTTCACTTGCTTGAAGGCATGAGCTACCTGGGTAAGAACAGTCCCCCCTCATAGTTTATTATGTCACAGCAGATTTCTGCTTTACTCTGAAACACATTCCCTCGTCTGTAGGCCAGGTATGTACAACCCCAGACTAAGAAGAGGGCATGCTTTTTTTTTACAATGACTGCAGGCAGGAGTCCAACGCTTTAAAAAGCTTTCAATACAACCAACAAATTGTAAAATGAACTTACATATAAAATCTACATTTTCTTTTATTATAAACAAAATAGAACAGGAAGGCTTAAGCCCTGTAGCAGGTAGACATCTGTTTCTACAGAGTATTAAAGTGCTTGTATGTTTTCTTAAAGTTTAGCTGGAGAATGTTAAGTATTTTCCTGTTTAAGTTTTATAAGATACCAATATTATGAAACTACGTAAAGGAGAAAATTCCTGCTAAAAGCTTTAGCAATTATAAGCTATGTTAAGTTGTATAATAATAATGATCATAAATCAGTCAGTACTACTATATTCTCAGGGATGAATTCTTGATCCTACCCAGGAAAAATATTTGTATATTTCTTATGATCAGAAGTTATCAAGACCCACTTCACCTAAAAATAACAATCAAATATACTAGTCACCAACAGAATAATGAATTTATTAACAATTAAGCACACAAGTAAGTGACTGATAAAGATAAATGCTAATTCATCTACATGGAACCTCCTACCCCCTCCAAATAAAGACCACGGGTGAACAGGCAACGTGGATGAGAATGAAACGTACACAAAAATAAACTAATGTCACATTGTGGATTATGCAAACAAAAATGTACATTCAAACAAATAAATCTCAAAACAGAGATCACCTTTTGCTGATGGACGTAAAAATTTTGCCCGAGTCCCTGACTTTTTACGGAGGAATCATCGTCAAGGGCCTCATCAACCAATCATAATAGACTTGGGTTAATATGACAACAATAACACACAAACAGCCAATGAGAAATTGACTTTAAAAAAACAAAGAGACTTAATTTAAGAGGTCAGAGGCACACCTATAAGCTTCAGAAAGGTCAACCCATCAGTCTTAAGGACCAGTTCCACCTGCTCGTATTAGCCACGCACCACTCTTCTCCGCCCGCTTGTGAGTGTTTAAGGAGCTTTTTTTTTTTTTCAGAGCCAGCCCGGGTTCCCTCCAGCCCTACTCAACAACCGAGCTGACTAGAGAGTTTTGACATCAACCTACTGCTTTTCAGTGATTGGGTGAGGAAAAATGTATTGGTTTTCTCTGAGAAAGTCCAGAGAAACTGGACATATAATATATATATATATATAAGAAATATAATTATACTATTTACAAACCACGCACCATACCTGATAGGAAAAAAAAAAGAAAAGAAAAAGGACACAGTGAGCTTTCTATATGCAGACACGCTGTGTCCAATCTGCAGATTTACTAAGGCTCTCTCTCATTTTATGGACACTTCTGTCCCTGAAGTGTCCATCCATCCACCTCATGCGGCTGCCTGCTGACACAGCCGCCCGCAGTCGTGGGAGTCAGTGTGAAATCGGACCCGAAAAGCCGGGGGAGGCAGCGGTCTGCTATAGGGAGGCTCGAACTGGGCAAAGCTCTGAAGGGAGTCAGTACAAAAATCAAACCTTACAAAAATAATTTCCCTGTGCTTGAAAACCTTTTAAGCCATTAACATGTGTCTCCTCTCTCCCGCCATGGCTGAGGCAAAATATCTCATATAAAGCTGCACATTTTAACTCTGAATGAAAACTGCGAAGCAGCAGTCTCCACTATAGGGAGATCGAACTAGGGAAACCCCTGAAAGCTTAGGGAGTTGAGGACGGGGGCTAAAGCTATTTTTAAACTGGGGCTGTATTTAAATTAGCTAATCGTTACATAAAGCAAAATACAGATTCACATTAAAAGTTTAACATATAACTATATTAAGATTTATGGGTTAGGGTTATTAAGGTGTGGGGGGGGGGGGGCTTATGAGGGACCATAAAAGGTGGCCTCTAGCACTTGTTTAAAGCCTTGACCCTAACTTGGCAAGATACCCATTTACAGGTATCAGTTCTTTTGACAACATATATTTAGCATTTGCCATTTTCTATTCAGAATCTGACTCAATGCAAATAGAAATGCGTAAGAACATGAAAATGAGCATATACCTATTTTACTGGCACATCCTTTCCAGTTACCTGAGGGTTAAGACAGGAAAATTATAGTATTGTTAACTCTGACAGGGCGATGAGAATCCAAACAGATGGATTTAATGAGCAGAAACAGTCTAAGAATTTGTGGGGCTGCCTTTGGCACAAGTTGGTAGTAATTTAGTAAGAACCAGCCTCGGGCTTGAAATAGCTTTTTATTCACAAGAAAACCTAAGAAATACAACACAAATATATGTATTTTAAAATGTATAAAAAGCTACAAACAAAAAAACTGAACAAAAGAAGAACCTGCAGTGCCTCAAAAGTATTCACATCCTTTAAATGTCTCCTAATTTTCTCACTTTGCAACCACAAACCTTGATGTAATTTGCTCTGATTTGACGTGACAGATCGCGTGGTCTGATCAAAGATTAAAATTTCAACATTTCCGTCTACATGCAAAATGAACACTGCACATCGATGAGCACACCTCAACATGGTTGTAGCAGGGACAAAGAAACTGGTGGGAGTTGATAGCAAGATGGAGCTAAATTGAGGAAAACTGTTTAGAGGCATTGAAACTGGTCCAAACCTTCAGCCTTTAAGAGTATGAGTATTTTTGCCAAAAGCAACAAAAAAGATACAGCCTACCTATTCCATTTGGCTACTAGAAGCTGAAAACTTCTCCCAGCCAACATGTAAGGTTGACATTTTGCTGCTTGTTTTCAATTGCAGTGTCAGACTCCTTCCCACAGTCATGGTATGATAAATAAAAGTAAACCATCTTTCTATCTTGTAGGACCTAAAGATGATCTGGAACCTGTTTCTGCAAATTAATCTGGAAAGGGTCATAAAGTCATTGCCAAAACATTTTAAATCCATCACTGTACAATAGAAAAGATTTGCAAGTTGGAAACACTGAACACAGCTGCCTATTTTCCCATGAGTTAATTTCCCAGCAAATTGATTCCAAGGACAGATTGTTCTATGTTCATAAAAATGGTAAAAAGACCCAAGAGCTCCCTCTCTGAATCCACAGGCCAACCGTTAGCAGGCTAAAGTCCATGACAGAACAATTAGTCTAAGATTGAACAAATCCACATTCTTTGGAAGGGTTACCAAGGGGAAAGTGAAATTTCCAAAGTTTTAGCTGAGTCAACTAAAGACGTTTGAAACAATATCCTCTGGACAGATGAGCCCAAAGAACAGATGTTTGGCCATAATCCACAGCACCAGAGCATATTATCAGAAATACCTTATTTCAGCTGTTGAGAACAGTGGCAGAGGGATTGATTCTTGTTTTGCTGCAACAAGACCTGAACACGTTGCAGGCTTTGAGTGGACCATAGACTCCTCAGTTACCAAAGTATTCTGGAGACAACATCGAGGCCATCCGTCAGAAAGTGGAAGTTTGGCCATATAAGGGCTTATTTACGGTGCAATCCCAAACGCAAAAGCAACGACTGGCCAATGCAACAGCAATGCAGACCTGGATTTCAGCTGGGCCCAGAGTTAAACGCTGCAGTGAGACCTATAGCTGTGGAGAATGAATGTCTTCACACCTCACTGAAGCGAGGCAACAACCTGAGAGACTAATTAAATCAGACAAACAAACTACATACCGGAGGTACTGTGTCTAAAGCTCGTTTTGCCGAATCATTGGTTGAATTCAACTATTTAAGACAGCTTGTCAAGTTAGGTTTTATGTGGAGTTTTTAACTAAAGCCAATATGCAATCAGATGTGTTTGTTTACACTGGATTTAAAATATGCTTAGAACCAATTTAAACCAGACATTTTTATTATGTCCTACTGTATGAGGAACCACAAATTCACGAAGCCAGTTGTATGAAAGAATATGGGGAAGGTGGGGTTAGAAGGAGACAAACGTCTCGCTGTGGCGACCCCTGAAAGGGAAAAAATGAAAGATTAGGACCCGCAATGAAGAGAGGGTGTACTTTATTTATGGCTGCAGTTGCATATGTAACTTTTTTACAGCTTTGGCTTGTCATGTTTTCTCCCTATATGGTCATAATTAGCTTACTAAACTTTATCAGTTGAAACTACAAGCTAAACATAAATGTCAATGTGTTGTGGGAGGGACTACCTGCACAACTCAAAGATTTTATAGTTTTTCTATAAAGATTTGTGGTGCCTGCAGCCTGAATTTGATATGGCAGAAGCCCACCACCGTAAACATACATTTTATTGCCAAGAGGGCTATAATATGATTAAGTTTTCTTTTTTTTTACTTGTTTGCCACCTGGACCTCATATTTCTGAATACAGACTGAGCAAAAGCTCTGTTTACGTACCATAAATCTGCATTTGCTTCATCCAAAAGGAAAACCTCATCCATTTAAGCAAAGTTAAAATCCCCACTAAATGCGTAGACAATTGACATGTCAGCATGGAAAACATCCAAGGGTGATGAGTTTTTGCACATAAAGCCAAGCAGATTTATGACTCTACAAATATTCTGGATGAAATTTCAGATATCTTGTCACACAAAACAGGATTAAGTGTTCTGCTCTAGTTAATTAGAAAAGTACCAGAGCCAGCAGTGATAAACTAAGATGTTTGTCATCAAAATCATTGTGACAGCAAGTTGGACTCCAAATGTACTCGCTGGAATGCAGCCAAACCCACTGTTTTGGATAACTGTGTTGTTTTTGTATGTTTATTTCCAAAATCCCTCACATATTTTAAAGGACTGTGAATGTAAAAAGTAAAAGTGAATTAATCTTAAAATTGTTTTAATAGTTGGTCAAGAGTCCTAACCTGGCCAGCCAGATTGACAATGTGCAGCACTATGTTCTGCAAATTATCCAACTGGGACTGCACCGATCGAATCCATTTGGGGAAAGGAGGGACTTTCAGCAGAACTCTACAAGCTGATTGAACGAAGCAACAACTAGGGCCTGCTTACCAAAGGTTGGTTTTAGCCAATCTCGGTATCAATGAGAAACCGCAACAAAGTAAGCTAGTCGAGGCACTTCTAGCTGTTCTTCTTTAAAACATGAAACTGTGGATTCTGACAAAACAGGTATGATAGCAGCAGCTATGCATGCGTCCTGCTGTACTGCCATGTTTATGTTGGTTCGGCTGTGCGCTCAGCAGCTATTGTTTTCATCACAGCTGTACGTCCTGCCTTAAATCATAATACTGCAACGTGATTGGCCCAAAGGTTTTTTGGTTCGGTTACAAAGGGTTGAAGTGGAGGCGGGACAAAATAGATTCTTGTGTGTTTGTGAACGCACAAATACCGTGAGAATTCATCTTGCAGGCAAGGTTACAAGAGTCCATTGATGACAACAACCTACATCAAACATGTTAAATAATACAAATGCCTATTTGAATTGTTTCTGATTTACTTTACCCAGCATCTGGAAGAATACACCTCATCTCTGCTGTCCCATATTCACTTCTGCACTGATGCTGTCCTACCCACAAAGACCATAAGTGTTTCCCAACCAGAAACCACGGGTGGACAGCACAGTGCGGGCCCTGCTGAAGGCCCGTGATGCAGCATTCAGATCAAGAGACAGACTAGCCTACAGCGAGGCTAGAAGTGAGCTGAAAAGGGGCTTCCAGAAGGCAAGGCACAGATACAAGGACCACTTCACCACAACCCATGTAGCATATGGAGAGGCATCAGGACCATCCAGAATTATAAGCACAGCGACCAGCAGGTCAGCAATGACATAGCTCTCTGACACATTACACAGCTTCTTTGCACACTCTCCAAGCAGCAGAAGGTCTGAACATCTTCCTCAGCCAGAGGCCCCGCATCAGCCTGCCGTTCCCAAAAAAACAACCATCACCTGCCTCAACGACTACAGTGTTGTATCTCTGTCCTCTGTCCGGAAGTGCTTCGAGAGGATCCTCCTAAAACACATCAAGGACACCAACCCTGCTGGTCTGAATAGCCTGCAGTTCGCCTTCAGGGAAAATTGTTTTCCAGGGGATGCCGTCTCGATGGCACTTCACACAGCTCCAGCATTCCAACACCTATGTTAGGATGCCAATTGTGGAGTTCAGCTCAGCCTGTAACACTGACATGCCGGCCCTAAAGCTCCACAACTTGGATTATTGACACGGCTCTGCTTCTGGAACAGAGACTTCCTCACCAACATGCCCCAGGTGGTGAGGATTGGGAACGCACATCTGCCCCACTGATCCTAAATACTGGCATGCCGCAGGGCTGTGTCCTCAGCCCCGCTCTGTTTACCCACGACTGTCCAATATCCATCCCAAAACATGGAAGGGAAGTTTTCAGAGGACACAATAATGGTGAGTCCCATACACAACAACGATATGACCCACTACAGAGAAGAGGTCCACAAGCTGACACAATGGTTCACCAAAAACCTCATCCTGATCACCAGCAATACTTGGTCCAGGAAGACTGAGCACACTCCTCTCTGCATACAGGGGGAGGTGGTTGAGCTTATGGACAGCATCGAGTTTTGGGAATTCACATTTCCTCTGACCCTCCTGGACTGTGCACACCTCACACCTGCTGAAGAAGGTCCAACAATGGCTCTTCTTCTGGAAACAAACAGACAGAACTTTCTACTCAGCTGCTAATAAAATGTTATAAAGCCACAATTGAAAGCATTTTGTGTATCTGTGTACAGCTGCATGGTACAGGAGAGGAAGGGCTTGGCACAGGTGGTGAGGTCAGCACAGTGGGGTGTGGGATGCCGTCTACCAGATCTAGACATGGTTTATGCTGCACGAGTCCAGAAAAATGCCAGATGTATAGTCACGGATCCCTCCCACCTGGGCAATACACTGTCTGTCCCACTTCCATCAGGTAAACCACTCAGAAAAATTCAAACAAAAAAGGAATAAACACTGATTTTTTTTCACAAAGCTGTGAGGGCTATGACCCCCTGCTGAGAATCAATAAACCACCAGCCCAGTTTATAATCACTTACATGTTACAAACACACTACTGGTTCCACAGGTTCTGGTAGAATCATCTACGAGTGGGCCTCGATTCCAGTCCTCGAGGGCCGTATGTGTCCCTGCTCCAACACACCTGAATTAAATGGCTAAATTACCTCCTCAGTCTGCGGTCAAGTTCTCCAGAGTCCTGCTAATGACCCGATTATTTGATTCAGGTCTGTTGAAGCAAGTAAGAAATAAAAGTTGCAGGACACCGACACTCGAGGACCGTAGTTGAGGACCACTGATTTACAGTCTTTTAAATGCTAATATCTTTTTACATGACAACTATTTGCTCACTTCAGTTTCTCACGGAATGCCTGTTTGGACATCCATGCAAACTGTACAGTTCTGTAACAAGATTTACATGTATTGCACAGGATTTTACTGTGAGCATGTATCAAATGATGGAGCATTGGTGTGATACACTCATGCAACTACACAGTAATTGATATCATCTGTGAAGGGACTGCTATCTGACTTTTTGATTTAAAAATGAGTCTTAGTAGACGGTAATGACTATTTGGATGCTTTAAGCTTCTCAGGAAGCAATCAGTGCAATCAACTGATTTCAGGAAGAAAAAAGTTTGAAAACATAGATCATGGACTCAAAAGTTTGACACAATCGCAGACACCAATCTTACCTTGTCATTGTAACATCTTTGGAAAGTTCTTTTAAGTAAGCAAGTAAGTATGAATTAGATATAGTCTCAGTTCAGGCTCATTATACATGTATGTTAATGCAAAGGCAGGGAATTTGATTGGCATCTGTGGTTAAGAAACGTAAAACTCGTAAATTAAACAGGTACATCGGAAAACATGTTATTGTAAAGAAGTTAAATAATTTTTGGCACTCATTACAGAACGTGAAACAAGCACATTCTATAGATTAATTACAAATAGTGAAGTATTTCAAGCCTCTACTTCTTGTCATTTTGATATTTTATGGCTTACAGATAAGGAAAACCCTTGATGATGAGGAAGGTGAAGAGGACAAAGTGGTGCAAGCTGAGAATTGCAGAAAGTTGTGCAGATTTCAAGGAGTTGAGACGGGACCTATATGGCCAGGAGGTGCTTCCAGATGACTGGACAACTACAGCTATCGTGGAGACAGGTAGGAGGGTACGTGTTCATGTCTCCTGGAAGGAAAGTTGACAGGGAGACCTGGTGGAGGAATGAGGAAGTACAGGAGTGTGTTTGGACAAAGAGATCAGCTTAGAAGAAGTGGGACGCTGTGACGACTGAAGGGAGTCACCTGGGGTACAGAGAGATGCAGCGTAAAATGAAGGTAGAGGTAGCTAAGGTTAAACAAGCATACAGTGACTTGTATGATAAGTTGGACAGTAAGGAGTGAGCAAAGGATTTATGCAGGCTGATGAGACAGAGATGGGAAGGATGTTCAGCAGGTTACTGTGATTAAGATTTGAGATGGAAATGTACTGACAGGTGCAACAAGTGTGATAGCAAGATGGAAGGAGTACTTTGAAGAGTTGATGAAGGAGGAAAATGAGAGAGAAGAGCAGAAGAATCAACTGTTGTGGATCAGGAAGCAGCAAAGATTAGTACGGATGAAGCAAGTAAGGCACTGAAAAGGATTAAGACTGGAAAAGGCAGTAGATCCGGATAATAAACCTGTGGAGGCACAGAAGTGTCTAGGAGAGACAGCAGTGGAGGTTTGACTAAATAAGGCATGTCCAAACAAAGCGCAGCCCGGAGGCCATTTGTGGCCCCTGTGCTGATTTTGTGCGCCCCCCCCCCCATTGCATTTCAAGAAAGATGAGGGCGACCAGCACTGGTGACGGGTGCGGATGGAAACAACTGACTGTTTGTGTACAACACAAAACATTTGTCCTTTAATTACTACACATTGTCTTTAATTTCATAACTAGGACTACAGCTATCCAGCATATTTTACTGAAATGCAGACTTTGGTGCATTAAAATCTGAAGGGAATTTATTAAAATTGACTAAATACAGAAGTCTAATTTGTTTATTTTATCATATTTTGTAGAGCAGGTAAACAAAGAAAATCCTAATTGTTTGGTTATTTCTTTTATTCGTTTTTTTGTATATAGGGGTTTCTTCCACGGGTTGTTGTAGATGCTGAAGGCAATGGGCAGGAAGGATCTGAGCCATCAGCATCTGAGGATTTTGGACCACGTAGAAACATTTAATTTATTTTTCTCCCTAGCAAATGGTCGGATGCTTCTGACTGTTGTGCAACAATAGGTTTGGTTTAGCTATGAATAACTATTAAAGTGTCAAAGGCAATTATCAAAAAAAGTAAGTCATTTTAATCAAACTAATAAGTCAGGACACCTCCTAAGAGGAATTGGTAGCCAAACAGCTCTCAGTCTCTGTCGGTCATTGCTTTATTAATAATTGCCAGAGTGTGAAGTAAATTCACACTGGCATTCTCAAACTGCAAGACTTGCACATGTATAAAAAGCAGACAAACAAGTTCTCTCCAAAATACAAGAAGTTATTAAAATACTTCCAGTTAAAATACTTCAGTCAACAAACTAGCTAGACTAATATTCAACTAAACTACTAAGTAAAAAAGAAAAAAAGAGTAAGGAAAATAAAAAAAAAATATGGGGAAAAGAAGACCAACAATTACATTGAAACCTATAACTTCTGAAATAATGCAGTGTTATGTCAGTTCAGTGTGGATGTGTCCATATATAGATATCTGGACGCTGACAAGTTTAAGTCTTGTATTTTTTACTGAAACATATTCCAATTATAGCTAAACAATGGACATGGATATAATGAGCAGACTCATATTTCATTTCAGAGTATCCTCATTCAAACTGGATGAAGGGTTTAACTGCTTCAGCCCTTTAACATGTGCCATCTTGTTTTTATACGGGTCAAATGTAATTGCACAACTGACTTAAAAGCTATTTCACGGGCAGGGTTCGTAAGGTCATTATCAGTCGAGCAGATAAAAGGTTTGGAGTTGATTTGAGGTGTGCTGCTTAGGTTTGGAAGATTTAGCTGAGCTCTCCATCCAAGTCAAACTAGGAAGGCTTAAGTGAAAACCAGAAAAACCCGTCTGAGAAATTGCTAAAATATTAGGAGTGGCATCCTCTACAGTTTGGTACAGTCAAAACAAGAGCCGTAAGTTGAGAACAGCAAGTCTAGATCGGACGTGGTTAAAAAAAAAAAAACACATCTAAAAAGGCAGCACAGTTCTGGAAGTACATTCTCAGAAGAGGTGAAACCAAGATCAACTTCTACCAGAAAGATGGCAAGAAGTATGGAGAAAGCATGGAGCAGCTCATGATCCAAAGCTGGAAAACACGGTGGAGGTGTGATGGCTGCCAGTGATTCTCGGACACTAATTGGTTGTTGATGATGTGACACAGGACAGAAGCAGCCAAATGAATCTGAAGGAGTCCAGAGACCTACTGTCTGCTTAGGTCCAGCTAAATGCAGCTGATTTGATTGGGCGGCGTTTCATAATACCTGAACACTGAAAATATACGGACTAAGCGACCCGGGAAAGAAGTGAAACATTCTTGAATGGCCTAGTCATTCACCTGATCTGAACCCAATGGAGCATTTCACTTTTTAAAGACTAAAGTTCAGACACAAAGACAAACAACAACTGAAAGCTGCTGCAGTAAAGGTCTGGCAGAGCAGAGAAAGGAGGAACCGCAGCATCTGGGGATGTCCATGAGTTCAAGACTTCAAGCCTTAGTCGCCAGCAAAGGGAAACATTGCAAATTAAGATTTTATTTAGTTATTCAACTTGTTCAGTTACTTTTGAGTCCCTGAAATGAGGGGGTTGTGTTAAAGGTGCTTTAGTTCCTCACTTTGTTATATAATCTTCATGTTAAATCCACCAAGTTAAAGCTGAAAGTCTGCATTTGAGTTGTTTCACTTAAAATCAATTGTGGAAATTCAAAAAAACTAAATTAAAAGAAATAAAATGGTCTCTGTCCAATATTTATGGACCCGACTGTGTTAAAGAACCGAAATATGTTTTGGGGAATTGGAATGAGGTCAAACTAGCTCTTAAATATAACAAAGAACACATTCAATGATTGTTAATGTTGTTAACTAGCAATTATAGGGACTGATTTAATTGAGTGGCGGACTCCCAGGATGGCAGCTTAAAACTCCAAACATGGCTACTGTTTAGGTCTGGACACGGAAAGCCATGTTTCTCTACAAAGATTCCCAGAGCTTTGCAAGAGAAGCCGGCCCACAGCAGCACGCATCCATCGCTGTACTTGGCCTGCTTTTCCACACGCAGCTCTTTTGTTTTGCACCAAAGCCTTCTGGGAGGATTTGTGTATAAAAAGATCAAACATGGTCTCAGCCAAGCAAAGTGCACTGTTACAGTCCCAGAAGAGTTTAGGAAGCTCAACCAATCTGTTTGTAATGGTGGGATAAATAAAAAAAAAAAGCCTTTTTTTCTTGGCAGCACTCTCAAACAATCTGTTAGCTTGTGGACAGCATCTAGCAGCTGTTATAGACAGCTACCCCATGAAGCCCTGTTGCAGCAACATATTTGAATTTGTGCTACCTCCCTTACTATCCTGCTGCTGGATCATGGCAAATTAAAATGGATCCTTATCCAGCCATGTGTGTTAAAATAAATAGGCCTCTGTGCCGCCCATATTTAATGTCCCAAGTTATGAATAACGAAGTTCCTGGAAACTGTAAATGACAAAAGAAAAAAGGTGGTTCTAAAAGAAATGCCTTTCACATTTCTGTTACACGAATTCATTAGGGCCACCAATAAGTGTCCAAACTGTGATTTTGTTAAAAATATTTACAATCCCTGACAAAAGTTATGGAATCACCAGTCTGAGGATGTTCATTCAGTTGTTTAATCACTCTACAACTTTTTGGCTTTAAGAAACACCGAAAAAAAAAAAAATCAAGAAAAAACATTGTGGCAGTCAGTAAGTCACTTTTTTAGCTCAAGCAGAGGAAAAAACTTCTGAAAATAGGAACAAAAGAACACTTCAACATACCACTAGTACTTTGTTGCACCGCCTCTTGCTTGTATAACAGCTTGCAGTCTCTGAGGTATGGACTTAATGAGTGACAACCAGTAGTCTTCATCAATCTGGCTCCAACTTTCTCTCATTGCTGTTGCCAGATCAGCTTTGCAGGTTGGAGCCTCGTCATGGACCGTATGCTGCTGAAGATTCTCAGTCATCCTGGTCATGGTCAATCCAAAAAAAAGTAAAAAACAAAGCAACTGGACTTACTTTCCGTAGTTGAAGACGTTTCACTTCCTCTCCAGGAAGCTTTCTCAATTCAAAAAGTCTGGAGTTATGTGGAGTGCCAAGCTTTATGTTTGGTAGGAGTATAAAGCTTGGCACTCCACATTACTCCAGACTTTTTGAATTGAGAAAGCTTCCTGAAGAGGAAGTGAAACGTCTTCAACTACGGAAAATAAGTCCAGTTGCTTTGTTTTTTACTTTTTTGGCTTGTCATGGACCATTTCCCTGAACTTCCAACACAGATTTTCAATCGGACTGAGATCTGGACTTAATGCGTCTTTCTTCAAGGAATGTTTTCACAGTTTTTGAAATGTTTTTGCTCTATGGCAAGATGCATTATCATCTTGAAAAATGATTCCATCATCCCCAAACATCCTTTCAACTGATGGGATAGGAAAAGTGTCCAAAATGTCCATATAAACTTGATGTAAGATGTAACGGCAGCTGTCTCTGCAGTGCCTTTACCCGACATGCAGCCCCATATGAACGACTGGGGAAATTAACATGTTTTCTTTAGGCAGTCATCTTTAGAAAGCTCATTGGAACGCCACCAAACTAAAGCTCCAGCATCATCACCTTGACCAATGCAGAATTGCGATTAATCACTGAATGTGACTTTCATCCCATCATGCACGGCCCACAGTCTCCTTGTTTTCTTCTGTTTAGGTGCTAATGAATGCTTACTTTTAGCTTTTCTGTATGTAAAGCTGATCTCCTTTACGCAGCACGTTGACTCCAGTTTCCTCTTATTTGGTCCTCGTTTGTTTTGTTGCATTTTCTGTTTTCAAGACATGTTGCTTTAAGTTTTCTGTCTTGACGTTTTGATGTCTTCCTTGTTCTGATCTGGTGCAGGTGTCCGTTTTGGGAATGAATATTTTCAGGGTGATTCCATAATTTTTTTCCCCTCTACTTGAGCTAAAAGTGACTGTCACTGACTACCACAATGTTTTTTTGTTTTTTTTTCCCTTTCAGTGCTTCTTAAAGCCAGAAAGTTGCCACATACAATGACTGTAGTTTTGTGTCATGCCAGTGATCCGTTTCCCCCCCCAACAAAACTAACTGGTGATTCCATAATTTTCCTCCCCAAGCCCTCAACCCCCAGATGAAATAAATGTGAAGAAATGTATGAAATTAAAGGTTTGATTACTACACGTGCTTTTTACTGTGAGAGCAACCTACTGGGTGAAAACATTGTAAGCCTTCACATCTTTTTTTAAAAATATTTAAATAAGGGGTGTTACTGAATACCTGGTGCATGAACGAGGTAAAAATAAAGTGATACTGCAGTTTCAAAAGAAATACACAAGATGGCGATCATTACCCATTTATCAACCATGTATTTTCTTGCAGGGATGCTTAAGATTGATCTGCAGTTACAATTATTTTTATATGTTGCCATATCCCTCAAAAATAAAGAATTGAATGGTTAGAAAAAAGTGCTGTATTTCAAAAAGTTTAGTAAAGCCTCAGTTAGAGGTAATTTATAAGCAGGGTCAGTTTGTCATCACTGTGATCCTGAATGACAAAGAAGGGATAAGCGTTTCCTGTCCATGGGAGATTTATATAAAAAGGAATAATTTCTGTGGGAAGGATTTACCTCAACTTCTCTATCCCAGACCAATGATTGCACATCAGCCGTCACTGCTGCATCGCCGGCCACAGTTGTTGATTAGTCGCATCTCTGTTACACCAGGGGCTGAAGCTTTGTTTGACCTAGTTGCTAAAAAAGCCCATGAGGCAGAAAATAGCTAACGTGTGTGAACAGATGTTTCTACAATAGGAATACAAACACGTGAAATGGAAAAGAAGAGGCAAAAGTGGTCCACGACCTTTACAGGAAAAGCTGCGTATTGTTCAAATCCTAAATCTAGAGGTATCTTTTTTATTAAATCCTATAACAAATGCGCAATCTTCCACATTAAGGCAGCCATATTAGCACATTTGGAAGGAATTTAGTGCATCAATTATGGAATGTATTTTAATATAATTATCTTATGAAATCACACTAATGTCGTTCCTAAAGATTTGGGTAAATTTGGGATAGCTACGCATCTAATAGAGTAGACCAATAGAAGCAGCACTCAGCCGCTGGATTTGCTCGGCCCCTTCCTCATGTTTTTCATCTCTTCTCAAAGCCCTTCCTTTAGAGTGTCAAATATTACACAAATATTTGTTACCATCAACAGACAAGTTCAAATCCATCAAAATAATTTAGCTAGCTTTGATTTCCATGGCATTACACAGCAGATTGTCACAAGATCCACGTATATTTATGGAAAGTTGAGTGGAAGAAAAACATGGTAAAAAAATAAACAGATTGTAAAGCAAAGCCATCATTTGGGGGAATATTTAAACGCTATGGACTCCAGCTGGGCTCAGACCTTCAACAGCCATCACACACAAGCTGTTACTTAACCAGACAGTATCAGAAGGGTGTTACCTGGATTGCATAGCGGCCCCACATTATCTTTTGAAACAAAAGAAACCGTTTTATTTCTTTGTAAATAAAGGTGCCAGAGTCCTGAAGAGTGGAGAATCTACGATGCTTGAGGATCAGAGTGAAGTTTCCACAGTTTAGGAGTCCTCCGCTGGGCTGGTCCAGTTATTTTCAAATCACATCCAACGTTAGCCCAGTCGTCTCCTGGCTCTTGTCCTTTTTAATAAATTGGTCCTATTTTAACATTTACATTTTCTGGAGGATCGTTTTTTTTTTTCTTCATTATCCACTGTAATCCATAATCTTCAAAGAAAAACTTAAATATAACTGGATGGATGGGACTTAATGGATTGGACAGCGCTTCGGCTGCTGAGTTATCGAAACAAATTAACTTCCTGACTATATTCTAATCTGAGATAAACTGTAAATCAGTGGCAAAAACATTTATAGCATTTTAAACTCACATCTCAAGAAGTAACAACGTCCAACTTGAATGCATTTTATGTTGCAGATCATCGTGAACTGAAACTGTACTCTGCAAATACAAAATGGAAGGTCGTGGCGTGCATTTGTATATAAATGCTATTTATATAAAGGCTATTTAAATAAAAGGCTATTATATATAAATGTTCGCCACACCGATGCATTGTAGAGTCACCCTTTGCTGCAAGTACAGCAAGCCCGTATTGTACGTCTGTTGATGTCAAAGGCTCCATATTCTGCTAACGCTCAGGTCGAATACTCTCAGGGAAAAAACTGAAAATCAATGCTTTACAGTTTCTAAAGATAAATCTGAAGACAAAAAGTCAACATTCAAAAACCAAACTTAACCATTGTTACAGGGAGACTTCAGGCAGTCAGTGCATGTCGAGGATTTTCGCAGAACTTATTATTAATAGGTATCCCAATATATTCAAGAACTTTTTAATTTGTCTTGTAGTTTTGGTAAACGCCTGTTTTATATTAAAAATACCTAAATATTTACAAATCCAACTGTAATTTAAGACACATTTATTAGTTCCCAGGATGAATATGTCATCAGCATACCAGTGTTAGGGTTTAGATGGAAATGATTTTAAAATCCCTTCGTTCTTCATTTACAGTGCACGGCGAGCTTTCCAAGTTCTGACAGCGAGTTGATGAGAAGTACTGCCATCTTCAAAGTCCAGGCAAAGATGGCCACATTTTATCCTTTCACTGAAAATATGCCCCACCTTTAAAGTGTGAAAAATACCAGGAAGGGATCCAGCTACTGTCACTGGCTGCTGGAGTCTTTGTCGACATCGTCACTATTTGATAAACGGAGCAGTTCCTCGATCCTCTCCATGTCTTTCTTGGACTCCTCCGGCTGAGCGGTGACGGCCAGGCTGTCTATCAACTCATCAGTCATCTGCAGACGGGCCGTCCTAACAAGGAAAAACAAGGAAAAACAAATGCCTGTTTCATTTCCCCTGTAAAAATGTGACCTTAAATTGAATTTCATTTTTTATTTTGCTCCCTCATTTTTTAATCAGGTTTTGACATCATTTAATAACACCTCAGCATGATGTTTCCACTCTTAAGCCTCACTGTGATATCTTCTTTGTCACTTGGTGCCCTTTGTGGCATTTTCAGTAAAATGCAGCAAATACTTTATTAAGGCGCCCTTTTCTTACCATTCTTCTAACTTGTGCTCATAAAGCTCGCGGCGCTCTCTCCGCCTCCTCTCTCTGGCCGTTTCTCCTGTCAGAGACTGCAGGCCGATGACCATGGCTCCCATAGGGATCCTGTGGATGGATAAAGTTCAATAGAAAAACATGATGTATTCAATATTTGCTGTTTAAAAGCTGCTTTGGATTTAATAAAAGCGGCATATTCCGGTATTTGTTAAAGATCCATTTAGCTGTTTATTTTCATCAATTAAAAACAGCGTGTTAACCCAATAAATTCAGATTTCAACCTGAAACGCGCAGATTTGGTCACAAACAGACAAACTGGTTTCCCCACACTTGATTTTGTACCATAAAGTTCGATCTGGAGCGTGATGTGTTTGCAGCTGGCTGCCTCCCATCGCCGCCCGGCCCCGTTTCCACCTCACCTGCTGCAGCCCAGACTGGAGGCTGGAGCTGTTTGCACACATCAAGCGCTCCAGGTTGCTGCCCACTCAGGCACACAGAGAACAGCACGCAGCAGTCCTGAGCCAACAGGCGGACAATGACTACAGACGATCCGTCCTCCGGTCGTCTCCTTGCTTGTGCCAGTAAAGTCTTTACACTTGATTTACAGAATATAATCTGCTATTAGCCCAGTGAACTCAAACCCAGATGAGAAAAAGATGATGTAAGACTCCAAATCTAAATCAGAAGATGAGAGTTAAGGAGGCAGAAGTAACGGTAATGGTTTCCATGTTGAGGGGCAGCTGACGCCTTGGCTGGCCTTTTTACTCTAGTACCCAAAAAACATGGCCAACTGTGGTGCACATGAGTCCCTCTGGCGCAGTGAACAGACTTGGGAGCAGGATGGGGGGGGGGGGGGGGGGTGGGCAGAGGTACAGCTGGGCAGCAGAGGGTTGCTGGGAGGGGCGCAGCTGGCTGATAGAGTTCTCACTGCTGTCGGCCTCGCTGTTCACAAGCCGGCGAGCATGAGTGAATTTACAAGACTAAAGCATAAGGATGTATGTAAGCGTAAGGATGAAAAGGACACAAGTTTTTTGTTTTTTTTTCCACAAACAATGCTGAAAAGCACAGGATGCATTTACATTCAGCCTCTTGAGTCATTTTGCTGCGATTGCAGCTGCGGGTATCTCTACCAGCTCTGTCTGCAGACAACATTTGACCATTCCTCTTTGCAGAACAGCTCCTGCCTATTCAAGTCTTACAATTGATTGTTTTTGTAAAAAAAATAAATTAAATAGTCAAAAATTGTGTTTCGTTTGACTTCCACTTCACTATTATGCACTACTATATAGTCCTAATGAAATATAAGCTTCTGGCTGTCACGTGAACAACTGTAAAAACATTCAGGGGGTTGAATACTTTTGCAGGGCTCTGTAATATTTCAGGAAAAGGCTGCATGCAGCGAGAAATGAGAAGCCAAGCTCACCCCAGGACTGCTCCAATGATGCTTCCTGCCACCAGCCCCCTCAGGCCCAGGTTCAGTCTGAAAAGGCCTGCGGTGACAGCTGCTCACACACACAGATTCATCATCAATCAGAGCTCATTGCACTGCAACAAACACTATTCGAATCACACAGTTAGCTTAGAAACACAAGGATTAGAAATATAACAAGTTTCTTTCCCTGTACATATTTAATGCAAAGGTTTTGCTTTGACATTTAGTGATTTCTCCCAAGCTAGAAAAGATAATTAGGTTAACATATTGTTCTTTTAGTTTTCTGCTATCATAATAAGGAAGATGTAACTGGTCATTAATGGAGGAATGAATTTTAGTGTGAAGTCAGGCAACGGTTTACGTCTTTGTTCCACAGCTACATGGTGTTAGGGACATCAGTTTTGCTATAATAGGTCAGATTAAAAATTCATGCACAATCCGTCCACCTTCCCTGTGCCAGTAAAAGCCAGGCCACTCACCTCCGGCTGCAACGTAATTACTGAGGGCGTCTTTGTCTCTGTACACAGACAGGCCGGTGCTGACAGAACTAAAGGACAGAGCAAGGAACAAAAAAATCACACTCAGATACAAACTTAGGAGGACCACTCAACACAAAAAGGAGCAAGAATGCATTATTGACTTTATGATTTTAGCATTCAATTAGATAATTGTCCTTATTATTTAGCACATCCAGGACTTTTCTGAAGTACTTGTACCTCTTGAATTTTTCCACAATTTCAGAGTGCAGCAAAAACAAAACAAAAACAAACTCCAAAGCATTTTAGTGAGCCATTACGTAATAGACATCCAGCACTGGAAACCTGCCACGTGTGGAGCAAGATGGCGGCAACTAGGCATCAGGATATAAGAAAATGTCATCTGTGAGGAAGCTGAGGAAACCCAAGGCCAGATTTCAGAGGTGGTCTTGGGAAATGCTAGAGAAGTGCTCTCAAACTCCAGTTCCTGCAACTTTTCCATGCGTCTCAGCCCCAACATTCCTGACTGATATGAGCTCATGAGCAGAGCTTGACTGCATGCCAGTGAGGTAGTTTGTCCATTTGATTCAGGTGAATAAGGCAAGGGACACGTGTAAACGCTACAGCAAACAGCAAAAGGGTGCTCTAAGTACTAAAGGTGCTTGTTGTGGTCAGGCTGAATAACCGAGACCATATTAGCCATTAAAAAAGGTACATTTGCGTTTAATTTCAAGAAAACTATCGGAATACTACATGTATTCGGCCATTACAATTGTTATTGTTTTATGAATTCATTTCAAACAGCTGCTGGTTTGTACTTTTAACAAAAAATCCATTTAGCATTGAGGACTGAATGATTTTAGGAGCAACTGAATCATTTACTTTCCACATAATTAACATAACTGTGGGTCCAGCCAATAAAATTCCAATAAAATACACAATAATATTTGTGGTTACAATGTAAAATAAAACATTTAGCAAAGCACTGCACCTTTAAAAGTTTTAACATTTGTATTCTGAAATTGGAAATGGTGTGTCTTGTAGCATCTAATTAAAAATGTATTTTCTTGTTTTTGAAATCCCTCCCCCTCCCCCAAAGTCTCATTAAATGGCCAGCTTACCTGACCATAGTGACTATCAGAGACACTCTCCAGCTCCATCTCCACCCGTATCGCAAAAAGCCCCGGATAGCTGCGTTGTGAGCCGAGCGCTGAGAGAATAGAGTAGAAAACAAGGATGCTCGTTTTACTCCTGTCAGAGGTTACGTTACAGAGTTGAGGCCGTTAATGTTTATGTCTAAATGAATATATTTACTTAATTTTATAGATTATTCCAACACAATGGCTCTGCAGCTATGAAAACATTATGAGATGTGTTGATATCGCAATCGGGAATATTTCACATCTGTTCATCTGCCTTCAGGGGGAAATCTACCCTAAAGCATCTTTAAGTGATAATCAAAACCGATTTGTCACGATGATTCCCACTTGAGTGCGGATTTCACTTACGACTGCATCCACGCGACTCGTGTACACCTCTGCCTGGCTTAGCTGGATGTACCGCTGCCTGGCAAAGCGGGCAGCGGGCAGGCCGCCGTACACAAAGCCGGTGACCGCACCCAGAGTGCCGCAGTTTATCACATTCATGAGCTCCTCTGGGTATTTCTGCTTCTCACTACGAAGAGGGACGACAAAAAAAAATATTAAGTCGAAATATTAATAAAGAAAAGGTTATTACTAGAAGGGTCATAGGTCACCTTAAACAATATTTTTAGGTAGATTTCTACCATGAACAACTTGACAAGCAAGGATTTACTTGTGATGGAAGCTAACAAGTTACACAAAAGTCTGTATTTACAATCAGTAGGTTGAAAAATAATGGCCAAGAAAGAGAAATCAAGTGATTTCCTGTTGTCTGGTTATACGATGAAACCACATGAAACTGTAAAATGCTGTAAAATGATGAGATGAATACTTATTAGCACTAGTAAGAGTGTAGAAACGGTGGCGGCAGCATCATGCTGAGGAAGAGATGGTGCAACCTTGGGTGGGGTGGGGGGGGAGTTATGATTGTGAACAAATCAATTGGGTCTTTCCTTTCAAACCTCCCAAATATGTTTATTTGACAAGCTAAAAGAATAAAAGTACCAACAATGTAATTAACTTCTGGATTCTCATTTAACATCAATGTTCCTAATCAAAATCATGCTAAACAACCTGATGCAGAAAAAAATGAGATAAAAAACAAACATGTTCTGATAAATAAATAAAAAACAGATTAAAAGTTAGACAAGTAAAACAGACACCAACTCTCGATCAAAGAGGTCCTTGATGCGCTCCCATCCTGTGTCTGGAAACTCTGGCTTGCCAATGTTCTTTGGCAGAGCGCTGGGTCTAGTGCTGGAAGAGGAGGAGGAGGCGGGCATCTGCCCGACAGCCACATCAGCTGCATCCACCCTGGGGAGCAGAAAGCAGAGGAAACGAGGCATGGCGGTCTGGACGAGGCGCTGCAGTGGGCCCGCGCTCATCGCGCCCCGGGGGCTGGGGTCTGCCCGTCGTCTGTGCAGTTCACGGCTTGTTCTCTGCTGCTCTGGATGCATCGTGCGTCAGCTGGCGGTGAGCTGCGACGCAGAGGCGGAGACGCGTGGTTATGGCCTGAAATCCAGTTTTGAACTGAGGAACTACCGAACAAAAACGTGGCAGAATTACAGCACAAAAGCCGTCACACTAAGCATCTATTAAGCTGCCAGATCGAAAACACACAGGAGACAGACTCTCAGAGCAAATCCAAGCCTAGAGGCAGAGGTGGAAGCTGCATTTACTTTCTGCTGTAAAATACTCAATATTGCACTTTAGCTCTCATTAAAGCAGTTTTGAAAGTTCTTGGTTCAGCTTCAGTCCATTTTTGACAGTTGTGATACATTTAAAAAGACACCCCTCCTAAAAGTAGAGTAAACTTCACTG
Source organism: Fundulus heteroclitus (assembly GCF_011125445.2). Classification (NCBI taxonomy): domain Eukaryota; kingdom Metazoa; phylum Chordata; class Actinopteri; order Cyprinodontiformes; family Fundulidae; genus Fundulus; species Fundulus heteroclitus. Next base: position 19,673,788 of record NC_046384.1, on the reverse strand, counting down.
GAGTGTGCGTAACTCGCCACAAGAAAGCCGATGGGAGTCTTTCGACGTTTTAACCCCTGGTGTATGTCTGCTCATTTATTCCAGCGGATTGACGCAAAACTGGAGAACCACAAACGCTGGTGAAATTCTAAGAATCATAGAGAACAGCAATTAGAGCAGAGGCCAAGAGTCCCCCGGTAACTCTGGGGGAGCTGTGAAGCTAAACAGCTCAGGTGGGAAAATCTGACGACAGGACGGCTTGTAAAGCATGGACATACACAGCCAGACACGTTCTCTGTCCCTGTGCAAGAACACAGCTAAATACAGAGCAGTCTTTTGCAGCTTCTAGAAGAAAGGGTCTGCAAAAGACTAGAAACTGGGAGGTAAGCTGCATCCAGCAGGACTGCAAACCTTACAGCTAAATTATCCTATAAATAGGGAGATAATGTAAGTTTTTCTATTCTATTTCATAATTTTTTATCTTAATCCATGTATATAGTTTATTTGCCACTTGGCGTATCAACCAAGCTAAACATACTAAGGTTTGTAGCTAGAATATTATTATTACTATTATATTACTGTATTGGAACGTGACAGAAAGAGGGAAACGTGGGGAGGGGCGATATATCACTATCATCAAGGTGCACGCCGATAGAAAGTTAAGTTTTCCTCGGATTACATTTCAAATAATCTGTTTTTTAGCACGTATATTTAGGCTCGCGCAGCAACAGACGTGGGACTAATCAATTTAGAGATTAACACCTGCGTCGGGTCAAACTACTGGTTTTTAGACGTGAGAAACATGCTAAAACCTCCCTTACAGAACCGTCACCACACTCGTGTCGTTACACACACACATATATCAATTTTTTAATTCATTATTTTAATTCATTACTTTAATTCATCACGTTTATAAGACACTTACATAGTATAGCCAATGGCGCTGCTAACCTATCGGTGTGGGACGCTAGCTTCACATTAGCTTGTTATGTGCAAGTTAAGCCGCAGCCGCGGCGGACTTCAGCAGCAGGAAGGTTTATGTCTTATTTAACGGAAAGGTCCGGCTAATACGCACATATTTGTCTTGTCATGTGTGTCCTTCAGATGGTCAGCCCAACTAGTGCGGCAGCAGCAGGACAACTCCTCTGGCTCAGCTTTAAAAACAATGTAGCGCTGCGACAGTGAAATGACACCAGCGCCCCCTGGTGGCGGGAGCGCTACCACACAAATTATCACTGGCAGAAGATCAATGTTTGTGGGTCGGTTCCACTAAGCTATATAATACACTGGAGTGCTGATTTTGCCAAAAAACTGAAGTCACTGGCCGCCATCTTGCTACTCCCTACTCTCACAGAATCCAATAGGATTTGGTTGCAACAACAAGCAGTTTTCTGGCTGTGTGAAAACATTTCACAGGTAATTCTACAGTCAGTGAATGTACTAACACTATCAACTACTAGGAAATTATGTGCTGAAATATTTTACATGTTATTCATATTAAATATATATGTATATATATATAAGTATGTGTATATGTATATATGTATACATATATGTAAATATATGTTTTTTGTTATATATTTATGTTTCTCTCTCTCTCTCTCTCTCTATATATATATATATATATATATATATATATATATATATATATATATATATATATATATATATATATATATATATATATATATATTAGGGCTGGGCAAGTTAACGCGTTAATTTCGCGTTAACTCATTAGACTATTAACGGCGATATTTTCTTTAACGCGCGTTAACGCATGTTGGTCACATGCTTTTATTTTGTGAAGGTCTGTTGCTGCGGTGTAGGGGTTTAAATCAGAACAGTAGGTGGCGATAATGCGCCAATAACCTCGCTGTCAGCCAAGCCTCGGATTCAAAGAGGAAGAAAGGTGCTGGCCGGAAAAAAACACAGCTGACATGCGGAAGGCGGTGTTTCCCGCAGGTACCGCGAGCGAGCTTAGGCGAGGCGAGGCGGTGAGTTGGCGGCCGGAACAAGTTTTGTGCGGAGCGGAGCGGGGGGGTCTGCATCGACGCCGTCGGTGAAGTCGCTTCTCGTTTCAAAGTATCCATGTATTTTTGCCTGTTTTCCCCCTGCCATTCACTATATGCACAACAACAAAAAACCGCGTGTCAACGTCAAATAAACGCAAGCAACGCAAGCATATCGAGTTAGCAAGCATTTCAGTTTAAAGTTCTTCCAGCATTGAATATGACAGAAATAAGTTAGTTGTAACCACTGCCAAGTTAAACTTTGGTATTAAACATAAAATGGTAATGCTGCTCCCTGCTGTCACCTCAGAAATTGCCTGTTTTTGGTAGATTTTTTCCCCATAAATAATTCCCTGTCAGTGGCAATAAGCTTTAATTTATTATTATTGCTGTTTTTTGTTTTACATGTTTAAGTTGAGCTTTAAACTAAATATGTGTTACTGATAAGTGCTACAAATGTTACAACACTTTTGTTCATATGGCAGCAGAACATTAAAATAAAAGTGCTCTTTACACTACTTTTGAATTCATTCTTGGAGTTTGTAAATACAATGCGATTAATCGCGATTAATCAGTGCGATTAATCGCGATTAAATATTTTAATCGTTGCCCAGCCCTAATATATATATATATATATATATATATATTTTTTTTTTTTTTTTTATAAATAAAATGCAAAATATTTCAGCACATGACCTTCTTAGTACTTGATAGTTTTAGAACATAACAAAAGTATATGGCATTTGACATTTTAAAAGTTTTAAGCCCCCCCCTGAACATGAGAAAATCCTCGTTATTCGATGCTGTAGCGCACATATTCCCTAGTTACTGGGGGAAAATAGGGAGTACCAATATGGCGGCTGTTGGCTTCAAAGCGACTCGTTCTAACAGCACGCGATTAGCACTCCAGTGTATAATATAGCTCAGTGGTCGGTTCATGTATGTTCGGGTAAATGTATCATCAGAAACAAGACATGGAAAATGATAATTAATTGCTAATACTTTTGTTTTAAAATGTAATCTGTTAAAATATGACGGGGGTAGTCAAAAAGAGAACAGTTGGCAAAGACAAGCTACATTTTCAACCCATTATTTGAAAAATACCAAGTCAGGTTGAAAACTCTTATTTTTACAAATTTACTACCATGAAGGAACACACTGAAACCTATCGAAACAATGTTCATACAATGATCAGAGCTTCTTTGGTCAAATCAGATCACAGATAGACAGAGCCATAACGTGTAAGAAATTTCCAAATTTTAACTACAAAAAACAAAAACACAAGTCTAGCCGACAGGACTGTAAGAATACTACAACATATTCAGTAAAATCCTGCTTTAGTGATGTCATCAATCACCTCTTAACACCAACCCTGTTACCTTTATTCCACACACAAAAAATGATGTGTTAAACCTCTAGCATTAAACATGTCTACGTGAAAACTATTATTGTCCCTTGGCACTTTGCGTAAGAGGAAACGGCATTCTTCAAGTGCTAAAAACCTGTTGGAAAAGCAACTAGATACTTTCCTAAAAATGTTTGCATTTTGTTGGGATCAAATTCTACAGTGAGCTAGAAATCTTTCCTTCGACCTAATACACATTTCTCCACCTCTCCGGGCCTTGTTCATGTCTAATCTTACTGTAAAACTGACCTTTAAATACTTTTCTCTCCAGATGTACCATTAGACAACATTGGGGATGGAGTATTTTTGACACCAAATTGTCCTCATGAACCAGTATACTGTGTGGATGCACACGCCCTCTAGTGGCGGTATGGAGAACTATCTAAAAAAAATATATGAAACAAATCCGGACAAGTTTTAAAACTGATTTTTTTTTTCTTCTCAAAATTGGAAAACAAATGGTAAAAAAACAAAAAAAAATACATTCATCACTGTTAAGTTCTCCTTCAAAATAGCTGCTCCGGTCCTGCAGCGTTAAAGCTCCGTTTTTACGGGCTTCTGGACAATCTGCTTGTAGTTGCTCTTTCTTTTAGGTTTGTAGGTGAGGAGCTGGCTAAACTCGGTCAGCAGTCTCTCCCAGTAGCAGGAAACATCTTCCATTTGAAGGTGGTTGAGGATGAATTCCTGACCCCTGCGGGGGAGAAGAGAGGCAGAAGACTTGCAGATGGCTTTGGATTTTATATACACTGCCTAATTTAATTATAAAAACCCGATCTGTTACCTGGAGGCGATCTCCTGTGCGACGGCATCATTTTCTTTGACAAACTGGAGCAGCTCCCTGAAGACACAGGATGTGACATTAACTGTAAAGGGTGTTTTATTGGACTTGTGGTTATTTTCCCCATTAGGACGAATGAAGTAACGCGGGCTAAGGTACCTGACATCAGATAGGTCCTGCTTAACGGGGATGTAGTGGACCCAGGGCTTGAGCTGAGGGTAGAAGAACTCCAGCCATTCGTCGCCCACATGAAAGACCAGCGAGCCACAGAGGAAGAGATGTTTGAAGCGAAAGCTTGCCGCCACGCCCCGGAAGTTGAATAAATATCTAACAGGAGAGAACGCTTTTTTAGAAACTTTTAACTTAAATAAAGCCTATACTTATAAAAAGAGATGCTTACTTGTATTTACAGTGGTCAACCAGGGGGATTTCTTTAGCTGGAGGTCTACCAAGTGTGTCCTAGGACAGAAAATGTAAAGAATAAACAACAGATAATTAATACAGTGGTTTATGGCTCTGGTGTGGCTTCGTGTCGGACCTTCTCAGACTTCCAGGCCTGGTTCTTGGTGTACTCTGCATCCACCAGGTCGGGAGCTTCTCTGGACAGAAGGATAAGCGGGTCGCGCTCGGGGCTGGTTCTACACAAGGAGAAACAACGAAACACAGGATGAGTTGGTTTATTAGCTTAGAGCCAATTTCAGCAAACGTACACCCATACGAGCAAGCTTTGTAGCTCTAGGAACTTAATTTTAAACCCATAAATAAGCTTAAATCTAAACGACTACACCCCTAAGTCTATAAATAGAGATTTTTTTTTTTTTATTTAGGTCCACGTAAAAATCCTGAAATGGATAAACATGAAGGATGCTGGATACGTGTAGTAAATAAATATTACTCCCAGCATCCTGAGACGCAATATTTTTTCACTATATATATATATATATATATATATATATATATATATATATATATATATATATATATATATATATATATATATATAAATAAATATGGTTCACCCGGACTGACCTGGAGCCTCTGAAGAATCCTCTGGTCTCTTTCTTCTCCCAAGGCCACTGTGCTGCAGACCTGAGGATCATAGTAATCACGTTGTCCTTTAAAACCCGACATATCCCGTTATAGTTTAAAAAGTGCTTCTAAATGAAGAAGAACAGACAAGCAAACGTTTGCTTTCAACTAGACCAGAATTTATGTTCGGCAGCTGCCCTGGCTTTCCAGTCTGGTGTCTGTTTACAGGCATTTTCCCACACCTCCATGACTTCTAGGAAACCTCACTACTGACACCTAGTGGCCAGGTTGGGATATAACCCATCTAGAGCATAGACCGACCTAAAAAACACCAAAATGTTGCATTTTTTGTTTTTGGTTTGAACTTTTTTTTTTCTTAACCTTGAATTAAAGAGCCTCTACTGAGAAAATGTGAAAATATTTAAGAGTAAACATGTTGGTTGTGCTATGTATCGTTATTAGATGGCATTGTTGGCCTGAGAATATTTCGTTAGGCTGAGGAGGGGTGAACCGAACCGCGTTAAATGTCTTCCATGTTTGTGTGTAGTTTAATATTCTGAATTAAAGTATTAAATCCTACCTTTTCAGTTCATCCCTCATCAGATCCCATCTCCCCAGTCCCGTGGGGTATATGGGCCACACGGCAGGCCCGCCCTCCCAGAACGTCCACGCCGGGTACATGATGTCCTGATATTCTGCTGTCTACTAAGAGCAAAAAAAAAAAAAAACGTTTAATAAACAACGCTTCGCCGTTCTTCGCGCATTTAGACAAAGGCCGAACAGACGCCGACCTTGCTGAACGAGAAGACGGGCAGAATCGGCTGCACCCAGCCGGGGACCTGAGGGTAGTCCCTCACATTTACCACCATCTCCAAGTCGGGTAGCCTGTCGATCACCTCCAGAATGAAATGCTCCACCCCGCTGCACCTGAGAAGAAAGGCGAACCTGATTTAAGGGAGTGTAAGTTTTCAAAAGTTCACATCATTATGAAACTTCAAAAACAGCACTATAGGATTTATGTGTGCCTTTTTTTTAATGTACCTCGCTGGGAACATGCAGCTGTGCTCTCGGTACAATTGGTGTGCAATGATCTGGTAGTGGGTGCCCGCCCCTTTCTGAACAGTAGCCGCCATGACATCCTGAGAGATCCCCCTTTCGAACGGCTTCAGGTCCTGGCGGAGGACGCTGAGGTCCAAGGTCAGGAGAAACGTTATGTCCACAACACACAGTCAGCATCTCTATGTTTATATTCAAAGGCAGAGAAGAAATGTTGACACAGGCCGGTTGCAGCACTCACCTGAGATGGCAGCTGCAGTTCGCAGGGTTGCACGGCGTGTATCCTTTAACGGCTTCCGACACCTTTTCTTTCATCTTCTTCCACTCTTTGCCTACAGCAGCACAGAGAAACATGCGGTCCGGTGTTATCCTTGTCGCACCTCAACTTTGCATTCACGTGCTGTTATTAGCTCCGTCTGCCCATCAGCTCTGACCAGTTTCTCGGACTCTGCTGAAGGTTCTGGGTTACGCAGCGTGTTTTACCTTGCTCTGTCAAATCAAGATCTTTTTGACGAACTTTATTGCCTTATATATAGTATACATCAACTAAAAATAGACATACAATTCACATGGCTGGCACATAGAGGGGGAGAGGGTGGATGGGTTGGCCATAGAAGCAATCAAGGCCGGGGAAATTGGATTTAGGGTCCCATTAAGTAAAACAGAAATGAAAGTAATTACTGAAAATAACACCAATAAAATATGGCAGGGAAGATGGAATACAGAGGGGAAAAGAGGGCCTTTATAGTAACTACAAACGGGGGTAATCACAGGGTGATGCGGTGTGACGAAAAGGCCAGAGGGGGTATGGACGACAAGACTGAGGATGGGGCACACCAGTCTAAAATAGTGGGTTAAAAATGACAGGGAAACCCCCATCAGGGTCCTGTGCACACTGTGGGGAAATAGAAAGTGCTGAGCTCTTTTTATTAGAATGTAGAAAATATGAGAGAAAGAGAGGAAACTAATCAAAAAGCGAGAAAGACATTATGGGCTTGTTCCCAAAATGGGATTATGGAAGATTTGTTGTCTTAAACTACTTTAACATGGTACTCCTTGGCACTTAAGTCACAGTTTATACAATCGTTTTGTTTTTTTTTGTGCAAAAGTGCTGTGACTATTATTTTCTCCCATTTTAATTTATACTCTTTCTGGTTAACCTTTTGGGTTTTATTTTCTACGCTTCTGTTGTTATGTACACATTTGTGTCATTTTATTGTTGTTTACCAATACAAATAAAGTTATTTAAAGAAAAAAAAAAAGAACACCCATTCCACATGTTTGCCATCTTACATGAGTTATGTGGCAAACTGCAGGCAGGTCTCTTCTGCTGGATATTATTTACTGTCAGAGCATTCTAAGCCTAAAGAGTCAAAGAGGAATTAAGTGTCAACTAGGAATGGGTTGCTTACCGGTGTAAGTTTTACGTTTTAAGGTGTTAACTTATGGGCCATTTCTCCTTCTCTGTAGTCTAAAATAAATCTAGTTTGAATGAAAAGTTCACAAATACGGCTAAAACCGACAGTAAATATATATATTTATATATATTTTTAAAATTCTCAACCCAAATGAAAATGACAAAACAATAAAAATTTACATTTACACTTTAAATGACGGCTGCAAACTTAGCTTCCAGCCAGCTAGCTTTGCATGCTGCTAACTGATCGATGACTCCGTCACCAAAAAAAAGTTCTCGCGAGGGGCCGCGGCGAGATGTAAATAAGACTGCGCGAGCCCTCAGCTCTGAAGCCGTTTCGGTTTTAAACACGTCTTACCAGCCGAACCGGAGCCACAAACTTGAAACAGCAACAGAAAGCCCCAGAGAAACCGGTGCTCCATTTTCCCGCTATCTTTCGGCTCTGCCTGAGAACAAAGCGGCTCTCTGCGTTCTGTTAGTTCTGCCTGAGTGCGGTCGCTATGGTAACGTGCTCTGGAGGACGGCAGCTTCTTCTTCTTCTTTATGTTTTTTTCTGGGGGTTGGCATGCAACGAAACGGTGCATTACCGCCACTAACTGGTTTGGAGTGTGGATCAGAATGACTTATTTATACTAACTAAAATAAATTACAACCAAACTACCAAAACAAAACAAACACCCAAAAAAAAAAAAAAAAAAAAAAAAAAAAAATATATATATATATATATATATATATATATATATATATATATATATATATATATATATATATATTTTTTTTTTTTTTTTTTTTAAATCCTATCAATTAAATTACTTAGTCTAAGATAGTGAAAGGACTATCGATCCTCGTGTCAAATCGAGGCACAACATTGGAGGGAAGGAGGGACCAACAGATGGATGGATTCCACCCTCCTTTATGATGCCACTAAATAAAATTTAAAGGAATCCATTGACTTTAATCAAAGTAAATACTTTCTAGAACCACCTTTCACTGTCATCACAGACATTTTGGAGTGTGTCTCTGCTAGCTTTAAACATAAAGAGACTAAAATTTTTCTCCATTCTTTATTGCAAAACACCACAAGCTCCGTTATATCGCTAGATGATCCCTTCTGCCTACAACCACCAGCATCTACATTAACTTGTTGAAGAAACCCCCATGAGTTACATCATTTTATTTCCCTTAGAGAATAAAAGTGTTTTTGAACTGAATCACATTTAAGATGGAGTGTGTCTGTGGACATTCATTTGAAAGTCTTTCCCAAAATTCTCAACTGGATGCCGGTCCAGACTTTGACTAGGCCATTTTAACAGAATATGTTGATTTGACCATAACCCTTCCACTGTGGCTTTAGCTAAAAGTTTGTGGTCACCGTTCTAGTGAAAGGCAGACCTGCCCCATAGACATATGTCTGTTGGACCCCTTATGTGTACAAAACGGAATCCTCCTATCTTAGCCTTCATTCATCTTCCCATCAATTCTGACCAGTTTCCATGTTCCAGCTGCAAATAAATCAATCCCTACAGCAGACTATTTTGCCATGGGTATCCTTTTGCCATTGTTCAGTAAAGTCTAGATTTGTGGAGTAAACAGCAAACGTGTCCCGTCAACACACTCTTCCTGCCATGGATCCCTGCAGGTCCTCCAGAGTTACCATCATCTCATTTGACCAGAGCTCTTCTGTAAATGAGTTCCGTCCAATGAGTTTCCTTGTGAGGAAAAGAGAAGGAGGAGGAAGGAAATCCTCCAGGGAAATAGACTGTGTGAAGACAGGCAGAGGAGGAGATAGAGGACAAAAGGAGAAGAAGAGCTGCCAAAGAAAAGAGACGGAGGTGAAAATATCAATTAACTAATACAACAAATATTTTATATTCGTTAGGCCCCAAAAACTTCCGACTCGCAAACCTCTCTAGAGGGGGAGGAGCAATGCAGCACATCTGGCTCGCTGTGCTTTCCGGCCTCAGCCTCCGACTGGCTCTCCCCTGCGGAGCCGAGGAAGGTCTCGAGTTCCCCAACTTTGACGGCAAGGACAGGGTGCTGGACATTAACGAGCGCAACTACAAGAAGGCCCTGAAGAGGTACGACCTGCTGTGCCTGTTCTACCATGAGCCTGTGCCGGCCAACAAGGGCCTGCAGAAGCGGTTCCAGATGACAGAGCTGGTGCTGGAGGTGAGGAAAAGGGGGCACACTTTCCGAGCGGCAACCAGTGATTTTAAACCCATTATGTGCCCTCTCTGAAGGCTTGCGCTCATCCAGGGATTGTTTCTAGGTCATTTTGTTAATTATAGCTCGCTCCCAAAAAATTTGCGTCCTCAAAATTGACTGACTTTAACATCCCACCCCTTATTCACCTTTGTTTACAGATTTCAGGCTGAATTGTTTCAGGTCATCCAATTATTTTTTTACTGCATTAAGATAGGCTGAGTAAATACAAAATGTATGTTTTATTTATTGTGTCTAGAGTCACTATCCAAATCAAGCTCGCCAGATGTCAAAAAGTAAATTTCCACTAAACCTTATAACTGCCTCACCTTAGGGCAACAGCTGCCATCAAGTGTTAAGAATGGGTCTTTTACGTCTCTGTGAAGAAATTTTGGCCGTCTTTTTGTTTTGTTTTTTCCATCGCTACCACACTGGAAGGTTTCTAAGCATGAAAGGCCTGCTTTAGGTCATGTCACAGCATCTTAGTCAGATTTAAGTCCAGAATTTAACTACTCCATGCTTAAACCTCAGTCTAATTTCTTTTAACCATTCAGAGGTGGGCAATCATCGTAATGTTAGACCCTTGATGCTCTTCTGCTGATATACTTTATAGGTCTTAAGATCAGATATAACACGACCCACACCTTCTAAATATTTGGATGTGTTTTCATTTGTCATAATTGACTTACATCTACAAATGGATTTTACTGGGAAATGCCTAAATTCTTGAGATATAAATGAAGCCAAGTTGAAGTTGACTTTCTTGATTCTACTAACCAGGTAAGGGTGTGGAAAGTGAAATAGAACTAACTCAACACCTTATGGTAGATTAAATTTACTCTCTAATTTAACACTGTATGGGGGTGGGTGCTATTATTTTACATCTAGGGCAAAGACGTTTTCTTTTTACCTTAATAAATTAAGGTATTGTTAAAAAAATAACTTTTGGATTTAGGTTGTCTTGTCTGATACTAAAATTGGTTGATGATCTGAAAGATTGAAGTGCAACAAAAAAAAACAAAAAAAACAGAAGAACACTGATAGGCTCAAATACCTGGATTACCAACTGTATTTGATAGATCCATGAATTCTGCTCTCTACCGGGAAAACATAAACATTTCAGACCATGAGTTTGTGATCTTTTAGCCAGAGCTACAACGGAACAGTTTGGATGCTGGTGTGTTAGAATGGCCTAGTCAAAGTCTGGACCCAAATCCAACTGATTTTAAACTAGAAAACATCTAAACTAAGTGCAACGATATTATACTTCCATGTTCTGACTTCCAAGGTAAATCAAAAGCAGCACACTGTTGTCCTTAGGAACAATGCTAACTGCTATTAGCCTCACAATCCGATTTCATGACATTATGCTGTTTTTTTATACATTCAAAGATCAAAGGAACGTGTTCACAAGTAGATTCTGGTCAGTACTGTTACAGATTTAATGAAATACAAGCTATTATAAGTCCCAACAAACAGTTTATTGCTGCAGCTGTCTCTGCCAAATGACTGGCAGCCATATTGGATTTTGACGTCCGTGAAAAACAAAAACAAAACAAAAAACGTTCTGTGTCAGAACTCCATTGTGAGAGGAGATTCCAGTCGATTGCTCCAACTTATAATGTAGGATTTCCTAAATGTGAGTTGAAATGAAACGCACGATAACAGCACAAACACACCTTGGTGGAAGAACTGATAACTGGTAATATACTATGATCATAACTCTTTGGTTTCAAAGAAAGATGATTCTGAATCATCAAGTTTTCAGTTGTTGATTTTTCTTTTTGTTGTGATCCACCAGCTCACAGCTCAGGTACTGGAGAACAAAGACATTGGTTTTGGAATGGTGGACTCCCAGAAGGATGCGAAAATAGCAAAGAAACTGGGTATGACTTACCATCACGTTGTCCTGTACATCCATGCTACATCTTTTTAAAACTAACGATACTGAGAGCTATAGTGTGTGTAAAGTCGGCCGACATTGAGCACTAATTGTCTATCTCTCTCCTCCCAACCAGGTCTGGAGGAGGTTGGAAGTGTGTATGTCTTCAAGGACGATCGCGTCATTGAGTTCGATGGGGAGCTCTCAGCAGACACCTTGGTGGAATTTCTCTTAGATGTAAATGGACAAATCTTTCATCGTCCAAACTTTACAGCAGGTCCTCTGGAGCCATGACTAGGATAAGTCATAACTCTCGTCTTTCCTAGAAACGAAAAGACAGATTCTTTGCACCCTAATATTAAAGAAAAGTTCTAACAAGTAAAGTCAACATCAGAGCAAAGGTCTCACCTCCATTTATACTCTGCTAACAGGGTGTAAATGAACTTACACCAATTGACATGGCAGTGAAAACAGCTAATTGAGGTTAGTTGGCAATCTGAGAGACATTTATAAGAGCAACCAAACTCTGCTGTTGTTTAAGGGAATACAAACAACTGTATGGTGACGAAACACATGAATAGTCAAACTACATCATTTTCAACTATATATATATTATTCTAGTGCCAATTCATCCCCTCCGTAGGTACTTAAATGTTAAAGTTAGAGAAAAGGATGTTTGAAACAACAGCAGTGAATTTATCAGCTTAAATTTATTTTTATTTTTTGAACCAAGATCTGACATTGTGGCACGCAAGATAACTTTGAATGCATTGCAAAATTTATTTAAACCCTTTTTAAATTCTGTCACGTTCCAACCACAAAGCTCAATGCGTTTTATTGGGATTTTATGTCAGAAATCAACACAAGCGTATTCACTCCGGAGCTTCAAATTGTCAGAACGTCTCTGAAAATCAACTTTCCATGTATTGTTAGAGACTTTCAGCTGCATTGAGTTTTTGACTTTGTCATCCTTCAATTAACTCTGACCATCTTCTCTGCCCCTGCTGAAGAAAAGCATACCCATACCATGATGCTGCCACAACCATGTTTCAGGACTGTGATGGTGCATTCAGACCATACGTTGTTGGTTATATGTTGATTTTTCAGGTTACGGCCACAACCAAACCATTTTGTTTGGGTTTTAGGTGCAGACCAACACAGAGTAATGCATATTTGTGAAATGAAAGGAAAATTACCTGAGGTTTTTGTTTTTACAAATAAAAAGCTATAAAGTGCGCCATATACATCTATTCGGACCGCTTATCTTTGATATCTCTAAAATAAGCAACCAATTGATTTGTGAAGTCACCCAATCCTATACGCCACCCAATTGGCATATAGATTCCACTTGGGTGGAAACTAATCCAGCGGTTCTGTGAAGGCCTCCAAGGTATGCTAGATAATAGTAAAGAACAGCAGGAACACATCAAACAGGTAAGAGATGGAGTTTAGGAGAATTTCCATTAACTACCCTACTGTGAAACATGGTGGTAGCATCATTATGTGGGCTTCGGAAGATGGATGCCAATACAGGAACTTCCTTAACCTATAATTACGCACTACGTTTTGTTGGTCCATCACATGAATCTCAAAAGTTTAAAATTTGAAAGGTTTTTGGACCAATTCGTCAAACTAATTTTTTTTTACAGTGAGCTGACCTTTAGTTTTGATGAGATCCGGAGCCTGGTTGGACTGATACCGATCCTCCTTTGTACATAACATCTTCCAGGTGCTGGAGGATCCAGTGGAGATCATCAATAATGCCATGGAGCTGCGAGCCTTTGAGAGAATGGAGGAGGACATTCGGCTCATTGGCTACTTCAAAGGAGAGGACTCATGTTAGTTTGTCCAACGCTACATGCAAATGAAGGCATATATAATGTATTTAATGGGAGTGTTTAATGGGGGGTAAAAAAATATACCCATAGTGCATCACTGTCTCCTTGATGTCCCAGTGAGCTCCTGAGATGCTAATGGGATCTAGAGGCTAATGGTGCTACATCACCATGAAGCCCGTTAAAGAGAAACCTGATTCCAGACACTCTCACCTAGTCTCAGGAGACATTTTAAATAGCTCCCAGCTCTCCATGTAATAGGTCAAACTGCAATTATAGTTCCAACCGGGGAAAAAAAATAAAAATGAAGAGACAAAGTGAAGCAGGGAAGATGCTGGCACAGATTTTCATCATGAATCCCATATCTGTCCACAGATGGGTTGGTCCTTGGCTGTGACCTTGTTGGCAGCAGAGCCAGGAGCTCTTTACAAGCGTATAAAACCGTATTAAGAGAGGCTTGGTTACTTTAAGAAAGACTGTAAAACCACAATGCTGGGAAATTTGAAGAAGATGAAGGGGTTTACTGCTTTCTTTGCTCATCACACAACAAAGAGTTGTCTAGGTGTGTGACGAAGCTTCGACAAAGCTTCACTTCTTTCCATTACGTTTCTTACGTTATTTATTCTGGACTAAAATCCCCTTTTCTCTGTCGCTTGTTTTGTCAGATTACAAAGCTTTTCAGGAAGCCTCGGAGCGATTTCAACCTTACATCAAGTTCTTTGCGACATTCGACAAGTCTGTAAGAAACGCATCACTTTACGAATGACATGTTATTTGTCCTATGGATTTATCATCTTTCCTCCCATGTGACTCACTAAAACAAGATTCTCTAGTTTTTTTTCCCCTGTATCATTGCACTTAGATGCGTCAGATCAGTTAATTTTGATGTTTGTACATATCTAATAAAAGTAAGCAATGCAGTATGGACAATTCAAACATCATATAATTCTTTATACAATTCAATTAATTTTCTTTCAAGCAGAAAATGAATTGGTTGGTCCTGAGCAAATCAAGAGCGAACAGAAAGTGCTGATGGAGTAAATTATTATTATTTTAGCAGGATAACCTGGAATAGACATCCAAGATTTCATTGTATTACACAGGAATTGTAAGGATACAAAAATATACAACTTAACCCAATTAGGTTTATTTACCATATAAAAGCAACAATTTCCTCCTACGGTAATTTTTACAGTGACAAGCTCAAAGCTCGTAAGCGCCAATATAGAAGCAACACCCACTACATTTAGTGCTGATTGTGCAAAACCCATAGTTTTTTATACAATAGAATAAAAAAAAGTTTTCAAATCACCTTTAATGCACTGAAAGGGTTTTGATTAATATTATCTTGACATGTAGGTGTGTTACTTTACTTTAGGTCGCCAAACATCTCTCCCTCAAGATGAACGAAGTCAATTTCTACGAGCCGTTCATGGAGGAGCCGGCCATCCTGCCCGGAAGACCTCTGTCCGAGGTCGACATAGTTGAGTTTGTCACCCAACACAGGAGGTGTGTTCTGTATATCCGGCTGTCCAGATACGCTGAGGTGCTTATTTCAGGTGGGATTTACACACACACACTGTTATCACCACAGGGCTACACTGAGGAAGCTCCGGGCAGAGGACATGTTTGAGATATGGGTGAGCGACGTTTAAGTCTTACTGATGCAGACTGAAACCTTTGCTACTTATATGAATCATCACTTCATTTATAGCAGCCGCAGTTAAAGGATTGTAAATGTTTTTTTCTTCTCTTCTCTAGGAGGATGATATGGATGGGATACACATTGTTGCCTTTGCTGAGAAGGAAGATCCAGGTCCAATAGCTGCGATTCAGAGATTTTTTGTTGTTTTGAATTGTACTGTGGATGGCTGTGGAAACAGTATTTACCTCTTCCAGATTTCTTCCGTCATGCTTTCGTCATGTAAATGTTTCGCACCATCAAGCGAGCTGTAACCGGGGTAAAATGCCTTGGCCCTACGTGAAAAAGTTAAATAATTAAAAACAGTGCTTAAGGCCAAGTTCAAAATCATTAGCTGTAACCAGGCCCAATTATTGCCAGTCTCTCTGCGGTGTAGAAGGGTAAAGTCCTGAGTTTGAATCCCGGGTCGTGTCAGGAAGGGCATCTGGCCTAAAAGCTCGGCCAAGCCTGCGTGCAAGTTGTCATGACTTCTGACGGCTGAAAAAGGGAGCAACCAAAAGGTCTCACAGTCCTGATTCCCACCAGACGTATAAAAATGAAGAAATGTTTTAAACAGGACCTGCCTGACAACATGAAGTAGGCCAAAAGATCTCAAACAAAAACTTATTATTCTCCAGTCTGTAGAAACATGTGACCAAATGAGAAAGTAATTTTCTATCAGTCTGTGGTACTCCAGAAAACTGCATAAAAATGCAAACAGGAAGTATAGACTTGAATCTGATCTAGAATCAGTGTCATACCTTAAACAGGCAGTTTATGCTTAAAAAAAAATAAATAAAAAATTCACCTGACGGGATGGACCAAAATTCCTCCACGGGAATGAAGTTTTTTGCAGTTTAAATTGTTTACGCTGAAACACTGAATTAAGAAAAAACAAACTTGTAAGAGGGTAAACCCTTTTTGATGGCACTTCATGCTTCTGTTTTTTTTTTTGTACCTCATTCTCAGATAAGGTAAATATCTACTGTTGCACACAGATGGCTACGAGTTCCTGGAGATCCTGAAAGACGTGGCCAGGGACAACACCAACAACCCAGAGCTCAGTATTATCTGGATTGACCCTGATGACTTCCCTCTGGTTCTGCCTCAGCATCACACCTCCTTTCCCCACCAACAGCATGTCGCACAATAAACTACTACTACACGGAATAAAATTTAAACATCTTGTCCCCACAGCTGACCACGTACTGGGAAAAAACGTTCAAGTTGGACCTGTTCAGACCCCAGATTGGCGTGGTGAACGTCACAGATGTAAGTAAAGGTCCAGGTTAAGACAGCCAAAACGCCGACGTCTAGTGAGCCACATGCTTTGGTGGACTACGTTCCAGGCAGACAGCGTTTGGCTGGACATGTCCAACGACGAGGACCTGCCCACGGCGGAGGAGCTGGAGGACTGGATCGAGGACGTCCTGTCGGGGAGGGTGAACACCGAGGACGACGACGAATTTGCCGATGACCAGGAAGACGAGCGCTACGTCTCGGAGGACGGCGACGAAAGTCCGGACCCGGACGAAGAGGATGATGGGGATGACTAGGCTGGCCGAGTTGGTGTCTTTGGAGTTTGGAGGCAAATTCAAGCTTTGTTTATGTCTGATCATTAAAGAAAGGTGAATGTTCAATGTGATGTAGTGGCTTTAAATATTAGGAAATCTAGACAATATAGATTGTAGTTTTAGACGAAACAAATGAGAGATTATCAAGGGCATGTTTGTGACCTAATTTTGCACATTGCCTGAAGCTGCAATTCTCTGTTATTCACCAAGGATCGTGTCCTCTAATTGATTCCTCCTTACAACTTTGAGGCAAAACTGGTGCAGCAAAAAGGGACCAGTGAACATTTAGGACCTTAAAACTGTCTGTAAATTAAGTGAGTGATTACCTGCAAGTATATACTTAGAGAAATAAAGGACAAATGGCGACACTTACGTAGCCTACTTTAATTTATCTCTCCACCATAAACCTCCTAAATCAATTAAACACACAACAAACTGACTTTGCCCCTTGAACCTTTTCAGATTTTGTCACTTTCCGACCCCACACCATGGTGTTGCCACCGCCATGTTTCGCAGTGAGCACCGCATGTTGAGAGATGTGCAGTTGGTCCAAACGTGGCACGCATGTGCAGTGATCCCCCTCTACTCCGACACAATGTCTTCATTAAAAGTCACCATTAGTACATTCAACACCAATTGTGTGTGATTTAATCATAGTATAAATCCAGCTGTTCAGTGAAGGCCTCAGAGATTTGGAGAACATCAGTGACGAACAGCAGACGGGAAATGTAGAAAGTTGTGGCGAAGTTTAAGTTGACGGGATAAGGGAGCTACAGGGAGCTGCATCGTCTGCATTGTCCATGGCTTTGCAGCAATCCCTCATACTGAGCCCGGTTCTGCTGGAGGTTTTTCTTTCCACTGTCGCTTCATGCTTGCTCAGTATGAGGGATTGCTGCAAAGCCATGGACACTGCAGATGACTCTCCCTGTAGCTCTTACGCTTCTGCAGGAGTGAATGCTGCTTGTCGGGACTTTGATGCAATCAACTGATTCCCTTATATAGGAAGTTTTTGACCAATCTGTATAATATGATAGCCTCGTGAGACCATCCTGATCTCGCGAGCGTTCAAGGTTTCACTCGCAGATCAGTCTGGCTACTCTCCGTTAAAGAAAATTTGGAGCCGTTCACTAAACGAACGTCCAATCAGCGTTGGCTTTGAGGCGGGTTGAGGTGTGACGCAACGAGAAGCGCAACAGTTCAGTCTAAAGAACGTGGCGGCTTCAGCCGATGAAACTAGCGTTAGCGTGGCTATCGAGCAAGTTTTATCGGAATTACAGAGTATTTCTTTGCTGAGCTAACGAGCCTTTACCTGCAGCAGCAAGAGTAGCTTGGCTTGTGGTTGTGTTTTCGTCGTCGCTCTGTTAGTACGTCATATGCTTCGTTGATCTGATTGGTTTATTTGGCCCGTCTATCACCAACATAGGCCAATCAGCTAACCAGTATTTTCGCCCCTTCCCAAAATTACTTCAACGGAAGGTTTCCAGATGGATATGCGGAGCAAATCTATCTGGCGGAGTCAGGTAAATAATATGATTGATTTTGACTTTGTAAAGTGCCTCGAGATGACATGTTTCATGAATTGGCGCTATATAAATAAAATGAAAATTGAATTGAAAAATTGAATAAATACAAGGCAATCCGGGAAGAAAACCCAAAGCATCCAGTCAGAGTTCTTTTAGAAAGGTTTGGATCAAAACATATTCATGTGTTAGAATGGCCTAGTCAAAGTCCAGTTTCTGGCCACAGACCATCTCCATTTTGCTAGGTGGAATGGGTGTAAAAGTTGGCTTTTACCAATATTAGCTCAGCAGTGTACACGCCCCACTTTTCAGATTTTCAGCTATAAAGAGTTTTTAAAAGTTACAAACAATTTTTTCTCTGTTTCACGTTGTGCTCATCTGGTTTACAAAATCCTAAATGATAATAACAGGATAATCAAGGGGTATAAACACCTTTCCCGGGGGCTCGGCGTCTGTTTGTTTGTCACTTTCAAAAATACAAATCTAAGAATACGCCCAGAGATTAGCCCTGATTGATGCACAATGGATCCCTTCTCCTTTCAGGGAATACGTCCATGCTGAATTATTCAAACATTGGTAAATAATTCAGCGACGCAACGCCTCATAATGGTAGTGGACACCTGGACACGGAGGCTGGGGGTTGCTTCGGCTCAGAGATGGCCTCGTGGGGGCCCCGGAAAACTTCATCAGTGAGATTCTGCACATGAATAAATGATACAAGGCGACGCAAGAATCATTATTCATCCAGGTCTGGGATGTGGGATAAACAGGATGTTTGTTTCATCATGTGGGCGTCACACCTTACTCATGCAACTGGACAACATCGACTGGTGTTGTTTGCGCGAGAGCGTTTAAACGCGACCCGAGGCGAGTAAACATGTCACGGACTCTCCTGAGGAAAAAGGAAGCGGCAGCGCTCTAAGTGTTGTGATGTTCTGCGGGGCACTTCGGGTCACAAGATTCTCCACGGGTGTCGGCTGGGATAAGATCTTACAGTCGGTTTCTCGGAAACAGGGAAACAAAGCAACTCGTGTTTGTGGCCTTAAGACGGGTGTGCAAGAGGTGTTAAGGGTGCTGATTTCCTGCTCATAACCAAAGCCGGGTGGGATTTTCTCTTCGGATTCAACAAACACATAACCAGGTCATTCCAGTACGAATATAGAGGCAGAAATGAAAGGGGAGAAAACGTTCCATTTATATGCAAATTCTCTCCATTTCCTCCCACTATCCATCCTCTGCCCCCGTGTCCTGCTCCCGGAGCGGGCGGGTGAAGACGGGGCAGGGACGGATGAGTTTCGACAGGCTCCCCCCCCCCCCTCCCTCGGCACTGGGAGGGATGAGGTTGTTCGTTTTCAGGGCTGGACACAGACGCTGACATTCATTTCGCCACAAGGCCAACAGCCACGCGCCTCTGACAGGCTACTGGCGAGCCAATTACCTCTGGGCTCCATGACAACGATAAAGCCGCCGAACAGAAAAGGAGGAGAAAAAAAAAAAAAAAAAACAGAGGATATTTGGCCCAGACATGTCACGGAGCAGAGCAGGACACTTAATGCACAACGACAGGGGAGAGTGTTAGCGAGCCTGCAGCCAGGCAGGAAGTCGACCCATATGGAGAGGATGATTAACTAAACAATGGCCTATTTAAGAAGAATGGAAAAAGGTTATTGAATAAAAAGGATTTGGACTGAAAGTGACTTTTATTACTCTATTAATCTAGGCAGATCAGCGAATGATCAATTACGGATGATTCCCCCCCCCCCCCCAAATATATAGGTGGCTGACCATCACAGAGGAGGGGATAATTGGGCAAATTCTAAAAACCTGAAAAGTCTGGGTTGCCATTCTCAAATAAATAAATAAAAAAAACACATCCCCACAACATGATGCTGCCACCACCATGTTTCACTTTAGGGGAGTGTTTGTTGACCTGCAGTACTTTCCAGACATGCAACAAACATACGCACCAAAACGTGGTATGCATGTGCATTGATTAGCATATATAGTCCGGATAGGTCTGATTTATGGCTATTGGAATCCAGAGTGTGAATTAGGCCACGTTTCGGGTTTTCTCTTGTAAAATAGAGACAAAAAAAGTTGGAAATCCTTGCAACGTTTTCTGCACACCTATATGCTTTGTGTCGGTCCGTCACATGAAATGCCATTACCAATAAAACGTTTGGGGCTGTAACAAAACGTGAAACAGTTCAAGGGGCATAAATGACTTCTCCGAGGCCCTGTGGGATGACGGAAACCGTTGCGAGGGCAATTTTCTGTTCTTTTATTTCCTCGCTGTGTGATCTAATGGATAAGATAAGCAAAGGCTCTTGATTTTGGAAATGATCTTTTAAAGAAATGTTGCCACTTTAAGTCCAAATCCAGCGGTTTTTTTCTTACTGTAGCATTTACCTCCCTTAACTTGAGCTTCACCTTCTCAAACAGACCAGAGAAGCAGGCCTCCATCCTCCGCCGTACATAGCAGTGCATTTAGCATCCCATTTTCCCACAATACTGAGCTTCGGAGATGCTTTTCCTCCCATACTATTCTGCTAAGTGTGTATGGCGGCAAGAAAATAAGGATCCTTCTTTAGACCTGGTGACTAAATATTGAGATGTTAAAAAATGATTTAAGTACTGGTCCAACTGTAAACATGGGAAAGTTTGGGCCAGTAGACATTCCCAGACTAACAAAGATCAACCCACATCTGCCAATCCTGAATGGGACGCTCTCATGTCTTTCTAATTTTGAACAGTAGCTGGGAGAAATTCAGCCGGGAAAGTCGTGGCTCAGACACTAATCAACCTCACAAGTTAAAAGTACTTTAGTGACATGGGGACTGAAATTATTCCATAACATGGACCTTTTCCTCCTAACTGAATAAATACCTAAACTACTGCAATAAAAGTGTGATTGATATTTGTGCCAATAAATGTGAACGGTCGACTTGATGAGTCGGTGTCCTGCTGATAGGAGTAACACAAGCAAACTGACTTCAGCCACAAAGCAGAAGATCTGACCAGTTTTTTTTTTTTTTTTTTTTTAATAACTTGGCTGCAGAACTGAAACCTGGGAAAGTGAAGATGCACCATCCTGGCAAATGAAATTCTCCGTTAACCGAGCAGGAATCCGGCTCCAAATAACCAGCGACATCACAGCAGTTTTATAAATGTCCATAAAAAAAGTGTTTTATTATCATTAACGTTTGTTTTG
This sequence comes from Fundulus heteroclitus, assembly GCF_011125445.2. Lineage (NCBI taxonomy): Eukaryota > Metazoa > Chordata > Actinopteri > Cyprinodontiformes > Fundulidae > Fundulus > Fundulus heteroclitus. The sequence continues at coordinate 19,652,210 of NC_046384.1, read as the reverse complement.
TTTTTTGTACAAATACTAAATGTTGTGCAACTGAAAAAAAAAAAAAAAAAAACATGAAAATTCACAGTCAGCATGAAGCTGTCGATCAAAAACCCAGACAGTGGACAGAGGGCTGTAACCAGGCAACAGTCGGACAGATGGTGGGGACGTCGTTGGGAGGCGAAAAGGCAGGCTGTGTGAACTGAACTGGCAAACACACACACACACACACACACACACACACACACACACACACACACACACACACACACACACACACACACGTGCTTGATTACATAAAAACTGTGTAAAAAAAACAGGAGGCACCATCATGTTGGGATCAGAAGTTAAACCATCAGTAAATACAGAACAAGTTGGTGCGAGATTTATTCACCTCCGACAGGTCTCTTCTTTTTTTGTTTTTGTTCCTAACAGCAGGGATTCGAACTCATTTTTACACGTGAGCTACCTGTGCCAAATCCCTGCGCATCCACAAGGGGGCAGTAGAGGATACAGCCAGCCTGACATGCTTTATTCATGAAAATGATACATGGCATGGGGGCAGTGTGTTGTCTATCTCAGAGCCAAACAACAGTGATTTTAGCTTATTTAAGAGTTCTTTTGTCTTTATCATGCAAACTTTGTCATGATGTGAAAAAGAAAACTTGAAAAAATAAAATAAAAAAATCCATCCAAGTCCTCCATGACGGGACTGACCTCGAGAGATTGGATGTTTATCAGACGGCAGCCGTGTGACGAGGCAGTAAAGGGAAAAACCAGACCGTCCAGTTGGGAGGGAGGCTCCACCCAACCGCAGCGCAGACTGCTGATCCACCTCTGCTCATTCCTGTTCGAATATAACGAGGCGGTAAGGGAGCCCTGAGAGATGGCGTCACACTTTAAACTCAAACACTGAAATCTTTGCTGAGGTCAGTGAACACTTTTAGACCTCTGGTGGTTGTTGAAAAATTTTTTGCGTATGAAAATCTGAAAAGTGCAGGATTTATTTGTCCCCTTTACCCTGAAAGCCCCGCCTAAAATCTTCTGCACCGCCCAGTCTCTTGAAAAGGCTCCCCAACAGGAAGCCAGATCTAAAATATAGCGGGTTTCCATATTCAGGTGTTAGAATGTCCTAGTCAAAGTCCACAATCTGGGATCAAAGAAGTTCTCCACTGAATCTTGAGCAATTTTCAGAGGCATAAAGACACAGTCCAAAAGACCTGAAGCTACAAAGCATCTATTCAGGGGGCTGAATAGAAAAGCATGCCGCACTTTTCAGATTTTCTTGCATTGGTCCACTCTGTCACATAAAATCCCAATAAAACACCCTGGCATTTTTGGGTTTAAGTCGACATGTTCAAGGAGCAGGAAAGCTACTGCCAGGCACTCTGCATTTTGCTATACCTCCCTCCTCCGCTTGAAAATTACATCCTTTCCTTTATCGAAAGCTAAAACCATCAGGATCTATGGAGGCTAAGGGCAACAGGCAAAACTGTTGCTTGGAAGGGAAAAAGCAGATGCAGAGTGTGTATAAATGTGCTGCTACGTGACGCCAAGGTGTTCTGGAGAACTCAGTAGTTTTTTTTTATTTCAGAACTCACAGCTCTGTCTCGTCATGTCAGGCAGATGCGGCAGACACAAAAGCCCTGAGAGGATTACTGAACCCTTGGAGAGTTAATGTCTTTGGGCACGTGTCCATATCCAGGCATCTCTTATTATCCAGCCCATGCTGCTTTCAGTCTGGAGCTTACTTGGCCTGCTGCTGCTGCTGCTGATGATGATGTTGTTGTTCCCGGCTCCAACGCTCCTGGAGAACCATCTTGCAGCACGTGTGGTTTCGTTGATTAACGTAAAATCTGAAAGTTTTTCTTTTAAACCGGTTTCCACTCATAAAATCCATTTAACGTCCAGCTTGTAGCCGTTCAAAAAAAAAAAAACTCCCACACACTCCTCTCTGTCGGCGTGGAGACTACAGCGGAGGCTGGGGACTTCCCATCTGACCCACTGGTGGGAAACCCATGATTGAAGCCAAACGAGCCTTTACTCCGGTCTTTGTTTGGCTTTAGCTTCTCAAACGTAACATCACACAGGTGACCGTGCCGGCACGAAAACGACACGCGCGCATGCAGCCCCTCTCGAAAGCTTCGACGCCTCCAACTTTTCTCACATTCTGGCACAAACTTCTGCGTGAGGTGGGATTCCATGTGATGGACTAACATGGAGTAGCGCATGATGGTAAAGAGGAAGGAAAATTATTTGTTTTTACAGGTAAAAATCTGAAAAGTGTGGCGTGTGTCTATGTTTAGCTCTCTTTACGTTGACTCCCCTTAAAAAAAAAAATAAAAGTTGGTTTTCCGCATAGACCCAGAAGTTCAAATTTGATCTCAGTTAGATGCAAACTGTGTGACTAAAAAGTATCATTCTGTGTTTGCTTAATCGGATGTGACAGAGAAAAGGCTGGAATCAAACCCACAACCTTCTGATTGCCACATTACAACCTACCACTGAGCCAAAGTCACCCCAGTATAGCCCTATGGGTTGTATGATGCTGTGTCCTCACTAATGTTCCCTAGGAAACCACTCAGGGTTGCGGTTCACCCTGACCCTTTATTTTGGGGTATTACATCCAAACGGGGTGATTACCCATCTTCTCCAAACATTTTCTATTCGTTTTTAACACCAATGTGAACATCTCGATGATTTTTTTTGTATTTTAGAAGTATGCGCCACTTTTGATTTGGTTCCTCACATGAGATCCCAGTAAAACGCATAGACGTTTGTGCCTGCAACGCGTGAAAAAGTGAAATACTTTCAGAAGGGGCTGCATGCTGACACTCATACATACAGTGTTGTGCACAACCTAATTGGTCGATCAAACCCGTGAGCAAAATCCTGCAACAATTCTTCTTTTCACCAAGTTTAACATTAAAATATCAATTTCAGACGTGTGATATATAAATTCATTTATATATATTTATATATATATATATATTAAAAATGGAGAAAAGTACATATAAAAACTTCAAACCCTAATTTGCAACATTTGAAAGCAACGTGACATGGTGAGGAATAAAAAAAAACAAAAAAAAAAAAAAACATGGCGTCCTACACCGAGGTTTCAGACTGTAGTCGCAGGACAAACTTGTGAGATTTGGGGTCGATGTACTCCTCTGACATCTGGATGTAGGGGATCTTCTTGGCGGTCACCACCAGGCTGAAGTCCACGCACTTGAGCACGAAGACGCTGCCGTCCTTCAGGCCGTTGGTGACCGACGCCTCGCTGATCAGCGTCCACCGGCGGCCCAGCCAGTGGTCCTTGCCGTACTGCAGGGTGGGCCCCGGCGTCAGGTAGCTCTCCAGGAACGCCTGGAAGGAAAGAGCGGTGAGCAGGAGCAGGCATTCCCCATCTCTGAATGTGTTGAGGCGGCATGGCATGGGGGCAGACCTTGGGCGTCATGTTGTTGGTGATGCAGAAGGCCAGGTGCTGCTGGATGCTCTCCATGCTGTGGCAGTGCTGCTGCTTGGTGGTCCTCAGGTACTTCTGCAGGGCCCGGGCCATGGAGGGGAAGATCGCTTGAGCCGCCTCTCTGGGGTCCATCACGTCCCCCGGAGCCTTCTTCGGCTCCTCCTCCTGCATGCGCTTGATGTGGGTGAAGGCCTCCTCTACTGCCACCACCAGTCTGGGAGAAAAGAGGATTCTCTAAGTGGGACGTTATGACAGAACGCTGTTTTTTCTCCCGACACTGACAAGACGTTCGATGCATAAACCAGGTTCTCACCGTGCCCTGCGTTTGCGCACCCGCCTCTCGTGCTCGGCCTCCTCGTAGTAGAGCTCGTTGTGGCTGGTGTCGCGGCGTCGGGCTGCGGCCGCGATCATGGCTCTGGACTGGGACTGGGCCATGCCCGCGGCGGCGTTGTTCCCCGGACCTGAAATCATCAGAGTAACGGGGTGACTGGATCTCACAGGTGAAGAGAAGAAAAGGGAGCGATGACGACACAGGGTGCAATGTGTGTGGTGGGGGGGGGGAATTCCTTTAATCAGCTGCAAGATGAAACCCAAGGAGCTGCCACACTGAGCTCTGATTGGGTTCACACCCAGACCTTCCACTCGGAGAAGTTTACATTATCAGGATGACGACGGCAGACTGCTGATATTAATGCGGGGATAAAAGCTGAAATATTAATGCAGAGGTAGGGAATGGAGCATGAGCGGAATAATTAATGGACATGAAGGTGGGGCACAGGGAGATCTGACCCCCCCCTCTGCGTGTAATAGGGTTTAAATCTTATGCTGACTGTCAGAAGTGTGTAAACTCTGAATTTTGTATGAGGCTTTTCCGCAGGGATCATTTCCACCGTCGACGCAGAAACGAATCAGGTGAACACAACAACAAGCGGTGGACAAAAACTGGAGCTGCTGGAAACAATAAATAGTTTAACAACCAGAACCATCAGTTTATATAACTGGGTTTTTTTTATGTGACACACCGACACAGAGTAAAACGGGCACAGAAACATGTTTAGAATTCTTTTTGAAGAAAAGAAAATCATAAAAATATGTTTTACAACAATGAGTCCATCAACCCTGACCAGCTTTCCTGTACTTGCTGGAGAAACGCCACAGCATGATGCTGCCACCACCATGCTAGACCGTAGGGATGGTGTGTTTAAGACGATGAGCAGAGTCGTTGCTTCTCCTTATACCGTGTTTGGGATTTTGACGCTGCTGGAGGTTTGTTTCACTTCTGAAAAGCTTTTATTTTGAAGATCACTACTGTCTCTTTCTCTGAGGTCAGGATTCATGGAGCGTATGCAGCCTAATGATTTCAGCTGGTTCCCTAATCCTCCACCTCGCTGGGCTGAAGATGACGGTGGACATGGACTGAAACTTTAATAAATTTCAATTTGCACATTATTTAATCTGTATTCGGCTATCCGTGTATTAGAGTATCACATCTATTGTGTATGCACATAGCAAATTGCATAGATTGTGTTTAGATGAGACCTGTTCTGTTTCACTAGCACTACTTTCCTCTACTCAACTTATTAAGATTTTACTGAAATTACACCTCTTGTATTTTAAATGTCAATTTCACTCATAATTTAAGTTCTCAGTCATTGTTGTGCGTTTTGTCCACTGTGTCACGTGTGGAGGCCGGGTCAGCCTTGTAAAAGAGGTCTCCATCTCAACAAGCCTTTTGCCAGCTGAAATAATGGTTAAATAAAAAAATATTAAAGCAACATGGTAATGTAGGGAGAGGACCGATATAGAGGTCAAATTCAAACTGAAATCCTGCGCTTGATTTGGTTCTGATTAAAAAAAGACCTATTAGCTCCTCTAGGATCATAAAAAAAAAATCACCAACACTGCAAAAAGGGAACTAAAATTAAGTATATTTTTTCTTGAAATAAGTGCATTTTTCTTGATTTGAGCAGGTAAATAAGATTATTTGCCAATGGAACAAGATTTTTGCAATTAAAAGTAGAAACAATTCATCTCCATAATTTTTCAAGTGCAGAATATCTAATTATCTTATTTTAGGGGTAGAACTACTAATCCCATTGGCAAATAGTCTTATTTACCTGCTCAAATCAATGAAAAATAGACTAATTTCTAGAAAATTTTACTTACTTTTAGTTCCCTTTTTGCAGTGTAAAGCCATTTGGATGGCGTATAACTGGCCGTTGCGGCTGCTTAGTGCCGACATTCAGCCGAGCAACGATTATGGTCTCTCTCTTAGCCGTAATCAGTTATCAAAATGCACGACTACAGAAAGAAAGGAGGGAAAGTTGGTTTCCAGCAGAGAGGGAAGGAGCGAAAGAGGCCGAGGAGCAGCTGCTGCAGGAGAAAAATGAAGAACAGTGACACTCGAGGGAGAAATGACAACTGTCGGTGATATAGCTATCGATTTATCAGCGGTGTCTCCTACTAATGCTTGAAAGATGGGACACAAGTGGTGGCAGGCAAAAAGACAAGTGAGTCAAGTTAGCACTCTTGAATGAAGCTTGAGTACACTTAAGAGACGGCGATGATTTAATAGAGGGGCTGTGTTACATTCTTTCCAGCTGACACCAGGATGAAGCTTCTCCCTCAACCTGTGGCATGCAGAGTGAGGAGTGCTGTGTCCGTAACTTAGCAAGGCTCTTAAAAAGTGAACAGCAGTGATTCGATTAGCAACAGGAAAGTCTTAACATACTTACTGTCCCACAGGTAGGATTTCAGTCTAGCTTTAAAGATGTCTTAAAGGGATAGCATCAGTGCAAGGAGACACATGAGATAAGCAGAAATGAAAGTAAGAGCAAGTAAAAGTTACAGTCACAACTGCAGAGAGTCTTCTGCGATGGATATCAAATGTGCCTGCTTGCATTTTTGCAAGTTGCAGCACATTAACTACAAATCACCAAGGCTTCATGCAACTGTTGAGAATTTTTTCCAAATATGAGGCATTAAAAGATCAATTTCTGCCTCCCAGGCAATCATTTGTTTTAGTGCATTCCAGCCGAGTAAGGAAAATCCACCTGCGGAGGCTTGAACGCGTTTAAGATGAGGAAATTGTCGCGTCACAAGCAAATACAACTACTTCAGCAGATTAATGACAAAATACAACATAATAAATGAGAGATGCAGAAGGAATAACTCAATATTCCATTTTGTACAGTGAATGCAACATACAAAGCACTACCAGCTTATGCTGACAACACTGTTCAGTGTGGAAGTTGTAATGGGAGAAGGAAGGCTGGTTAGAAAATAAATTTAAAAGGTCAACAGTATATTTCAGGACATGTTGAGACATGTCTGGGGTTCGTACTGACTGCGAGAAAGCGAGAGAGAGCAGGACTTTCAAAAGAACATAGCAAAGTTTCCCTTGTTTTTCCTTTAGAGCAACAACACCTATCTGTTGTGGAACATGTTGGCTACCTTTTGGAAATCTCAAAGTTAAGGTAAGAATCTACGTTGTGTAGGATCTAGACATTTTAGGACTTTTTAACTGACCCACTCTGTGTTCAACTCAAACCTTTTTAAATGATATCTACTTTTCTATAATTAAGCTTGTAGTGAATATTCAAACTAAAATGTTGATTTCAATGCCGTTGTAAACAAGTAAGTTGGGTTCAGGAGCAGAATTAATTTGCAGCTTTGGGGGAGTTTGTTTTAGCTGAATCATTGGGTTTGTAGTTTGGAAATTCAAGTCTGGAGAATGTAAGCGCTAATCTTAGTACATTCAAGTTAGATTTTGTAGATTTTAAGGACCACAGTGGGTCTAGGGACAATAATAACACTGGAAAACAACATTTAGCTTTATCCTAGAACTGCTTTCGCTCTGATAAAGATGTCCTTAACGTAGGAGTTGTGGACACCTACTGACACGGAGTAAGTATTACAGGATTTTTGATCAGAATCCTGCAGACTGTGTAGATGCAGATTTCTTCACAACCACAAGAAAGAAATTGTTGGAATATCAGGAGTGATGTAACAAACGCCTAGTTCCTTCGGTGGTTAAGTAATTAAAAAGTTGTCCTACACAGAAATAGCCAACAGTGTTAATTCTATAATTATCAGCTCAAATCGTCGAACACCACAAAGCTATGGTAAAAGGAAAGTACTAGGGTTTCACTTATTTAGTACATATATAGAGTTTACTTGTGGAACTTTGTTAGTTTATTCACATCTGTGAATAAAGTATAGATTGTTTTGTTTTTAGAAACAGTTTTTAGAAACAGTAAAGACCTAATTTAGACCACACTGACAAACGGTGTACTTTCTTGTTTACCATGATCGAATATATAGCCATTTAGGAAGCAAAGGCATAGCTTTGAGACTGTTGGAAAAAGCTTTAAAGAAGAAGCTACAGGCAACACCAAGCATCCCACTCACCCTCAGCGGGGCCTGCTGGGAACTCACCATCCACGTTGTAGACCTTGAGGCCGGCCAGGTGCTTGGCAGCTCGGGACTTGGAGGCAGAAAGCAGAGCTGGGTTATGGATGGGGAAGTCACAGTAGTAGTGCTCTATGATGGCCAGGGCTGCCCGCTGAATACTGGAGAGGAGAGAGAGGAAAGCAGAGTCAGAGCCGTGTTGTAGCTGAAAGCTGCTTCAGGGTGGTTGTGGAGAACCAGGTTCTGAGAGAGAGAGACAGAAAGGAATTGACGCAAAGACATTTTCGCCTGCAATATCAGGTATAAGGAACCCTGTTGTAGGGCTGAAAATCTTCCTGGAGAAGACAAAATAACAGATGGGGAGGATTTTGGGCTCAAACTTTGTGAATAAGACACAATCCATTTTAGCATTTCTTGACGGTAACAAGCACAACCCACATGGACGGAGAAAGCAGGGAAGGATGGAACATAAATGAGATAGTTACCTCTGATGGGAGATTAAACAAGCTGAAACAGACCAAAACGTACAACGCCTCGCAAACGTATTCACACTCCTTGAATTTTTTCGTTTTGTCAGTCTACTGCTACAAATTTCCATGCATCTTATAGGGATTTTAGGTGATAGAAACTCAAAGTAGTGTGCAATTCGTAAGTAGACAGAACATAATAACTTTTAGCTATGCACTCCTCAAATATCGGCCGGTATGGAAGACTTACAAGAAGTCTTTAAACCCTTGTTTAAAGAAAGGCACAAAAAGTCCTTGAAGTTTACCACAGGCCATGCAGGAAACCAAGCAAATATGTGGAAGAAGGCCCTCCAGGCAGAGGAGAACAGAACACAACCATTTTGCTCACAAAGGCTCTGTGTGGTAGAAAAGCAGCTGTGAACAACATTGCAACAAAATAACATGGTGGGGACAACATCTATCTATCATAGATAACTCTATAAGATAACATGATAAAATGTTCAAAGTGTATTAATGCTGTTGCAAAACTCTGCAATAATTAAAGGAACGTAGTGCAAGTTCCGGGATCTTTGCAGACGTCTGCCCCCTCTGGTGACAAGATGAAATGACACCAGTGTTGTCCACGTGGCATGGGAGAACAGGAAAAGCATCAGCCGCTGAGACTGCACAGGCCATTTGTTTAGAGGCGTGATGTCTTTTGAGGTAAGAAAGTTATAAATACTGGATTCAGGCCGTGTTCTCTCGCTAACGCATCGATTACGACGGAGACTCAACAAAGTAGCCGGGTGAACGAGGGCGCCCAGAGGATTCGGCCCGACTCTGACTAATCCAGCCTATAGAAGCAACTGCGGTAAATAGAGGGTAACTAATTTTCCACGTCGGGGAATTGAAAGGGCATGTATGGGAAAGAAAATAAATGTTATTGAACTTCAAAACTTGCACTATACACCTTTAAATTAATGGCTTAGTGGGAAATTCCCTCAGAAACTAAACCGCACAGTGTAATCCACACATATAAGAGAAGAAAAAACTATCCAGGACCAACTCAGAAAACTGCTTCATTTGTTTTCTTCAGGCTTTCATAATTGCCTTTAAAGGGGGTCACTGTCATAGTCCTTCATGACAAAAAGCAGGTTGGGGACAAGAAAGCTGTAACTCAAAGGGAAAAGATGAAGACACATCTCAATACAACACAAAATGGGACTTTTAGTCTATCTGATATGTTCTTCTTGCGGGATTTGATTGGAGAAGCCCAACTTCTGGCCCAGACAACAGAATGACTCTCCATATACGTCATATTTGAACGCCACATTCTCGAGCGTGACACACGCTGTAACGTCAGAGGCGACGCGAAGGAAGAAGACGACGGGAAAAGGAGTCAGCAGCTGCAGCTTGGATGAGGATCGCTGCGTGCCGGGTCTTGTCTTTCATAACCCAGCACTATTAAACCAACTGTACACAAGCAGGAGCTTTTCACATGTTATGTCCCATAAATCATCTGCTCTTTATAATAAGCAGCTCCTGTGGTAAAGGAAGCGACAGGTAAGGCCAGCTAATTATCAGCCAAATCTTAGAAAACCCCAAACACCGTAGAGTCGTGTTTAATACAGAGTTTATAGCTTTAAATGTTCTAGTTTGCAACAGGTATTTACAAAAGCATAGAAAGAATGTTTGAGCACACAACTCAAGTATGTTTTAAAGAAAAAGATTAAGACGAATTAATAGAATTGTTTTACACATAAAACGTGTAAAACTTAGGAGAAGCATCCCCACAACTGTGTTCAGGGTGATGCTTCACAGATAAGCAAAGCTGATTCTACACAATATGGACCAGAAAGAAATGCTGAAAGCAAAGCACCATTTCTCTTTTTCTTTCTTCCTCTCTTTCCCACTGCAATCCCAATAACAACGTCGAAGTTTGAGGCGGCGAAATATGGGAAAGTTCAAGGCAAGCAGTCTGAATATTCTGCGAGGTGCTGCAGCCATGTTTGCAAAGAAAAGGGAAGGTGCTTTTAATCTTCCTTTCTTGTTTCCTCAAAGTACAGGAAACACTGGTCCACCCTTTTCACATGGAAATGACATCACTGGACTCTAAAAGCCTATTGCATAGCCTGCATGGCCGCCAGAGGGATTGGTGCGGAAGATGTCAGCATGAAACAAAAGATGACCGTGCATTTTTGAAGGACTGGAAATAGGCTCCTGATGACATTCAGAGGGGCTTCGTTTCTGTCCCAATCTTTACAATTAGCTTTTTTCTTCTACTAAGGAAAGGAAGTTAAAGAGATGAGTTAAGTATTTGTCGGTCCAAGTTGACGATGAGATAATAAGGCATAATAACAAGCATAGAGCAGAACATCCCAAGGAAAGAAGCCGATCATAAAAGGGATTTTCTGAAGAGTTGATAATGTTTGCAGTTCTCACACTGCAAAAAGGGAACTAAAATTAAGTATATTTTTCTTGAAATTAGTGAATTTTTTCTTGATTTGAGCAGGTAGATAAGATTATTTGCCAATGGAATAAGATTGTTGCACTTAAAAGTAGAAACAATTCATCTCCATCATCATTTTTCAAGTGCAACATATCTAATTATCTTATTTTAGGGGTAGAACTACTAATCCCATTGGCAAATAATCTTATTTACCTGCTCAAATCAATGAAAAATAGACTAATTTCTAGAAAATTTTACTTACTTTTAGTTCCCTTTTGCAGTGCAGGACCTTGGGAGGTTTCCCTCCTGTCGTTGATTCTATATAAAACAAAAGCTACACGGGGAGTTCAAAGCTGTACAAAAAAAACCCCGACTGACTACAGATTTCCTCTCGGTGCGGTAATCATGGGACCTAAAGTGGATGGACAAACTTAAAACACAGCGCCGTGAGATCCTAAGACCTGCCGCTGCGTACCAAGCATGAGCGGCCTGGGTTACAGTTATCCAGCTTTCATTGGGTTGAAACAGCTGCGCTGAGTCTGTTGTGACACCGTGATCCCAGTTCAGTGGCCTGCGTTAGTCTGGCAGGAGGGGCAGCAGATGTTGGCAGCTGTTAGCAAACACACACTTAACTGCTTAACAACGCTCCCCTCTATGATTCTGTTGCAGAGATACAACGCTCGCAGTGTATCCAGAGACTTGTCGGGGCCGGCCTTTTGTCCGCATGGAAAGCTAACTTAATACACAACGGCCGTCACTAGCCCGCAGCATGCGCTTCCTATTATCCCAGATGAGGATAACAGCGTGACCCCTGATCTACTGATGGAAGCTCTTTATCCACATTCTGGCCTCTTTCTGCTTCCACTTCTGGCTCAGAACAAACCATACATCGTTGACTGCGACGCAGCCCACCAGGGCATCCGGCCGGCATTAAAATCTTGTTGATGATCTCTGATGACAGAGAGGAGGTCTCACAAAGGGGTTTTAATTGGATGAAACTCAGACTTGATCAGACTCCGCCAGATTGTTGGCAACCCTATCACCAACATTTACCCAAACCAGGAAAATGGTTTATGTTATCTTGATGGTAACTTATCTGAATGTCAGTCCTTAGTTATTCATTCAAGAAGGAAAAAATGTCATGAGCGGGAGGAACTAATCGCCTATGGCCACATCCCCCCCCCCCCCCCCCCCAGAGACTGCAGTGATCATCTACGATCTATGGAGAAAAAAAAAACACTGTCCCCAAAATGAAACACGGAAGTGGCAGCATTATGCTGCTGGATTGTTTTTCCTACAAGGCTCCTACTCACTTTTCCTGGGAAAAGTCAAAATCCCAGGAGTTCTCACTCATTTTTAGCCGCTTTGCAATATAAAACCAAAAACTTATTAAACCGAATGCAGATTTGTCTAGAACGGGCAGGCTTTAAATACTGAGCACCTGAAAACATCAGCGAGAGGCGAAGGACAGAAGAAAGGATAGACGAAAGGGCGGGAATAAAAAAGGAAACAAGGGAGGATGGACATAAGGAAACGGGGAGGAAGAAATATAGGAAGAAAAGAAGAAAGAAAAACATGGAAATACAGTGAGGGGAAATTAACGGTGAAAAAAAAGCACAGGTGCAAGAAAGGAAACAGAGATGAACAAAGGAAGGAAAATCATCATTTAGAATGGAAGACAGAAAAAACCCAGGATGAAATTAAGGAATGAACAAGGGAAGGAGAGACATAGAAGGAAGGGAGAAAGGACAAAAGGAAGGTGGGGAGGAAGGATATATCTTCTAGACAGCAGGGTTGTGGAGAACACGGTCTGGAATTACAAACTATTTTTTTCTATAGTCCGTAATCTTTGGTCATACTTTTCCTGGCCTGGAAAAGATCTGAAGCAAAGACCTTCCTGGCCGTGGAGGACTTCTGCTCCTGAAAAAAGTGCGCTGGGTTTGAAAAAATAATAAGGGAAAGGAGAAAACTCTGGGAAGGAAAACCTGTTTTAGTCTTTTTGACACCCGACACTGAACCCGAGCTTCCAGCGCATCATAAAACTTTAGACAGGGAGGGCAAAACAAAACCAGCAGGCAGGGCAGCGGGCGTCCCACTTGTTTCAGAGCGGCTAGTTAACATACGCAGATACTGCACTGTCATCCTCAGTCCAGCCTTCTGCATGAATACGCGGCGTGTCCAGGCTCAGGCATACCCATGCGTGAGTCAGTGGGAGCAGATGCTGTCCCGCCGTCTGCAGGGAGCACTAATTAGGCGCGTGTTTACAGTCACAGACGGAAGACAGCAGAACTGATCGACGCAGAGCCCAGACAGAAAAAACAAACGCACGTCGGCCAAGCTAACGCTCCAACCAGACCATCACAATCAGTTAAAGTTGCGAGCTCAGGAATTTTAAGATCAAAACAGATCTGATTTTCTGGCCCCCTGTCATAAAAAGAAGCTCCAGCCATAAATCCGTCAGGTTTTGATAGCGAGCCATGGGAAGCTGGAAGCTGCCTGGGGAAAGCGGGGAGCGACGGCGGAGCTGCCGCGTTTAGCTAAAAACGGCCTTTTCCTGTTTTCCTGTAGAGCTGATAAGGATGTAAGAAACAGACCGGTCTATTGTGAGTTTTTTGCCGTAACGCAGCAAGGTTTCAGCCTTCGTTTAGCCCCGCAGCCGGTACCTCTCCGGATTCCTCAGCATTGCTCTGACATTAACTATTAAACCCTCGTTTTGTGTTCTCTCTCCTTCCCGCTCCTGTGAGCCTCTCCCTGCTTCAGTCTCCTGTGTTTCGCCCTCTTTCTGCCGCAGCTTCCTCTCTGAAGTCTTCCCCTCCCTCTGCTGCTTTCTTTCTCCTGGCAGGTCTCGCCACCATGACAGATTGGGAAATTTTTTTTAAAGGTGTTTTTCCCCTTTTTCTACATCTTTAAATGCAAACGTAATTTTTCCGTTTGTCTCTTCTGAATCTTCCTGCCTTTTGTGGCCTAAGCGAGGATTTACCAAATGTTTAGTCCCACTATGGACCAAACAAAACAACCGTCTTGTTTTCCGCTCCCTTTGAGTTGAGGTGGCCCAGTTTCTGGGTATCATTCTGCCTTCATCTCCCTCACACGCTTTCTGTTTTTCCCTCCTCGTCAACGTTAGCACACTTCTCTTCCTCTCTCTTGTCCTTTTAAGCCTTCTGTCTTCCAGACCTCCCTGGTTTTCTACTTTGAATAATTACACAGGGTCAGATATGAGTGATTTCTTTAATTTCTTAAATCAGTCGGGCTAGCGAAACTAAACCAAAGAAATGTGCTTGATTATAGCTAAGAGTGTAACACAGGGGTGTCAAACTCATTTTGGTTGAGGGGCCGCATTCAGCTTAATCTGATCTCAAGAGGGCCACACGAGTAAACTCATTGCAAGATTAAATAGAACTAATAAATGTGGACTTGTTGTTGATTTTTATATTAAGTTAATTTCACTTTTACACAATATATTATGAATAACCTCAGCGTTTTTAAGAAAAGTATGTGCAATTTCAACAATACTTTTACTCAGTTAAACATTTATTTGTGCATTATGCATAAAAACTGATCACAGTGAATATACAATGTTGAAAAACATTTATTCACACTTTTTGGAACTTAAAAACACTGTCCTGCATGACAAAATACATCAAACAGATAAAAATTAAGAAATGATTTGAATTTTTCCACACCTGAAGCTTAATCTGCTAATTAAAACACAGCGCCCCTCGTGGACAATATAGGAACTGCAGATTTTCAATTAAACATAGTACATGTTTTTTTTCAATAATTGTTTTATCATTCTCTTCCTTTTATCTTGTCCACTTGTGAAAGTCAAATCTGATGAGCTCTTTGTGGCATCTTATTGCCACATTGGCAGACAGGACACTGGGGGAAAAAAAAAAAAAAAAAAAATTATATAAAATTATATAATGATAATGCATTTAGCCACAGGGCCGGACTAAATTGTTCGGCGGGCCGGATTCGGCCCACGGGCCGTATGTTTGACACCCCTGGTGTAAATTGTATTCTCACAGTGCCAGTTGGTTTGGATAGGTTTTCCTCCTTAATTAAAGAAATCATCATCTGATCATTACCTTGCGTGACGAAGAAAACATTTACCGGAAAGAAATCTGTGAGGACAAGAGCCGAGCCTGAAACCAAACGAGCCATGGTATCATCCTCACCTGAGCTGCCCGAGGTTGTAGTGCCTCGTCTCGCCGTCGCTGGAGCGCGTGACGCACACGGAGAAGCACGGCTGGAGCTGCCGGAGCTCCAGCAGGACGACGGCCAGGTAGTGGATGAAGAGCAGAGCGTCCACCAGGGACACCGCGTACTGTACAATGCCCTGGTAGTTGTCATCCTACGTGAAAAAAATAAATAAATAGAAGGTTAATTTTTAACTAGATAATCGATGCTTTTGAATGTCTGGTACAATTTATAAATTTATTATTAACATAGCCCCTGCAGGAAGAACCGGGGAGCTTATCCCCATGTAAGACTAGATGTAGAGCATCTAAACATTAGGGCTGATTTGTGTTTTTCTTCAGGCTTTCTGAAATAAGGGGCCGAGGGGGGATTTAAAGTGATGATTCACCCAGTAAACACATCACTGCAGGAAGCAGAAACGTGTTTGTTTTTGATTTAATTAAGCTCCTAAAGGCATTAAAAATAAAATATGTCTGCAGTATATCTCCGACTAATGCAACTTAAAAGTCTCCCTGACGAATACCATCAACCTCCATGTGTATTTTCAGCTGTCAGTAAAAGCGAGAGCACAGAGCGTTTTAGCATACTTGTGAGTCGAGGATCCGGACACTGTAGAAGAGCCAGTAGGACACGACGAAGAGGAACACCAGCACAGCGAGTAGGACCCGGAAAACGAAGACGCGCGGGAGACCCGCCCGCGCCGGCCTGAAGAAGAGCGCCCAGACGGCGAGCAGCAGGATGAGCAGCTTGAAGGCCACGGAGATGTAGAGGCCCTCGCAGGCCGTCCCGCAGCTCTGCAGCTTCTCTGGCCAAAGGATGTGAGGCAACACGAGGAAGGCCAGCGGCGTGAGGAACACCAACAGGCCCAGGATCACGGCGATGGTCCGGGTGACGTATCGGCGGCAGTCGAGCCCGACGCTGTCCTCGAGGTCTTTGGTGATGCGAACGATGTCCTCCTGGGAGAGGCTGTGCTCTGAGGTGCCTGTGACGGCTGTGGTGGTCTCTCCCCAGTTGTCATCCTGAGGATATGAGGAAAGCAGAAAGGATCGTAAGGAAAAGATCCAAAATTTTACGTTTACTGATGAGGTCCCCAAAATGGCTTTTAGATATTTTTGGTCAATCTCAGCAAAAGATGTACTAGGAAATCTGTTGGTGACAGGAATTGATAGATTTTCAGCGCGACTAGACCTGACCAGTAACCTGCTGGTTAGAAACTCAAAAATCAGACCTGTCCCCGATCCGTAAATGCACCATAACTATGCAGTGTCCCTCTAAAACCACCCCTCTTCAGTGTGGATGTTTTTACTGAGGAAAGATAACTCACGGTAAACACGTTTGGTATGAGTTATTTTAAATCAACGCCGATTTAAGAAGCTATTTTGAAGTACAAAACATATGTTAAGACATGTCCTTCTTTAGGAACAAATATTAAAGTAAATCCAGTTTTAGCTAGTACATTTGCGGTGCTACCAGTTTTACTGCCACAATTTCTTTTGCATTATGCATATTTTTATGCGTCATCGGGACATTTCTTTTGAAAATTCTCAGGTGGGAACTTTAGTATCTTTGTTTGTTTATTTGTTTATTTATTATTAGGATCCCCATTAGCTGTGCTTTACACCCAGCTACTCTTTCTGGGGTCCACATCATTAAAAATACAATATACAATGTAAATTCATGAACATGTTTGACAGATGACAAATATCATATACATATCAATAAAACTGAACATTCATAGAAAAGGGGCGAGTTACAATTTAAAATTTAAAAATTTAACATTTTATGAATAAGTTACAATAAATTGGAACGTGAAACAATTTCATTTATATATAAGTTGCTCCCAAAAACTTCTTAAGTTGCATTTTGAAAGCAGACTTATGTACAATTTTTATGAGAATTAATGGCAATGAGTTCCATTCTTTCATTGCTCTGTAAGTAAAGCTGCATGTGAGAAAATTAGTTTTTGCCCTAGGAATTACAAATCGCCCTTCAGCTGCATGTCTCGTGGCATAACCACAAGAGTCCAAATTGTTCTTAAGTTGAACAAACAGAAACAGTGGACTCTTGAGTTTTAAGATTTTCCACGTTGAAAATAATAGCGAAGCTAGTGCCCTGTCATGAACCTTTAGCCAGCTTAGATTTGATTGCATAGTATTTATACTGGTATTTATACTAGTAGGGCATGTTGGTTCTGCCTGCGCACCTGAGAGAGATGCACGCCAACAGTGAAGCGTACGACAATATGGAGCCAGAAGGGCTTATTTAAGTAAGAAGAAGTCAAAGGATGCTGAAGATAATTTGTAAGATCCTCATCTCCACTTCTAAGAAAGGGTCAGCCAGCGAGGCATGTTTATATGTTACATAAATAACTTTATGTCTTTGTTTTGCCGTCACATTGAATTTTATCTTGTATTTTAGGTCGACGGTGTAATAATACTAACCTCATCAAGAATGTATATCCTACATTAAACTCAACTTTATGCCATCAGTAAAACAAACTTTATTGACTTAAGAAGAGGTGGCAGTGATAACCAGGTTGCAAAAGGGTGAGAGAGAGCAGGATTTATAGCAGATAACAGGAAGGCTGCATGTATAACAGGACCTGGATTTGGAAATGTTGGTATTATTTCGTATAACACTCGGGGACATTAAAAAAAAAAAACACCAGAGAGCTCCTGTACATTTCAGGATCTACAAGCCTTGGTTTTGTATAATAAATATTAAAATTCATGATAGAAAAATAAGACAAATGCCAAACAATTTGGCACCTTTGAAAGTGTTAAACGAGGAGAATGAGTCCTCAGTGTGAAAAGAACATCGCAACACGGCTGCAGATTAAAAAGTGGTCGCTGAATAAACCACGAGACCCCTGGAACAACATCGTTTGGTTTTAATTTGGTGTCATCTGCCCAATCACAGCAGCATATCAGCCCAAACGCCTCATTCTCACAGTAAGGCACGATGGTAGTTGGCTGATGATTTGGCAGTGAACCAGTCATTGAGAGAACCTCTGTACATCACACCATTTCAGACTTAAAAAAGGGATGCCATCTGTCCATTAACGTCGCCCAATGCTGAAATTATAGAATGCTGAAGTCACTGAAATGTGCTATACAAATAAACCTGGCTCCCCTAGCCTTGTCAACAGGGAACAGCAGTAAATCTACAACAGAATGGCTTGTGAAATAGGCCAGCTAGAATCTAGACCTCCAACTGATTGAAACGGTGGGGTGAGACCTTTGAAGAGATGAACAAGAACGACATCCTGCATCAACAACAATAAACTGAAGCAATCTTTGGAATAGAAGTAAGCTAAAATTTCTCTAAAACAATGTAAACAACTGATAAAATCATAAAAAATATGACCATATGATATTGCTGCTAAAAGTGGATTCCTTTTACACTTTGTACATTTGAAACCCTTATTGAAAAAAATATGAGGTTAGGGTCTTTCCAAGCCTACGAGAAGGAAAGGAATAGAGCGCGTCAAGTGGAAAAAGTAAACTAAAGAGAGCTGCCAAGTGGGCTATTCGCTGACGTCTGGGTCTGACTGCATCCGCAGATAACAAGCGTCAGCCGAGTCGCAGCAGAGCGGCTAAAAAAACAAGAGATAAGGACTCTTTACACAGCAATCACAACACGGGTCTGCGAGTGGCTGAGAGTTATGCTGGCAAAAAAAAAAAAAAAGAGGCCACAGCCATCAGCTAAAAAAAGAACAATAGGTTAAAAAAATACATAAAAATGCAACCAATTAAGTGCAATATATGAGATTTATTTTAAGGAGAATATCAATGAGATGATCCATACAGGCAGATAAGGAGCAGAGGGGAAGGCGAGGAGAAAGCAAAGCCAATGAGAACAATAGAAACATCCATGCAGAATGACCAGGCTGTCTTTCTACCCTTAATGAAGCAAAAACCTTAACCTCTCCTGAATCAGCTTTCACAAGGTTAAAACAGTGGGACGTGTCCTGCACGTATACGGCTGCATTTCACCTCGTTCGGCTTCTCAAAGGGCTGCACAAGGCATTGCTCACTCATGCGTTTGCATTCATGGGACAGTGTCTATTTTTATACAACTTCACTGTATTACACAGAGATTTTTTTTTTTTAAGGAACAGAATCATAAACACTGCGGCCTCAGAACAGAGAAGTATAAAAACTGCCATCAGGCTGCTCCTCCCAGATAACTGCCTTTGTTGGCATCTGATTTTCCTAAAGCTTGTGCCTCCGCTCCGCTGCTTTCAATGCAAGTACGCAAACCGAAGTTATATTTCCCAGAATCGAAACCTAGAGATGATGCCAAGAGAGCCATCAAAACTTAGAATTTAAGCTCAAATGAGTGCATGATCTTATGTTGGTTAAGTAGTGTTGATTAAGATTGAAAACACGTTCATTAGAGACATTTTTGATCGCAGAGACCTATTTTTAAATATAAATATATACATGTGTGTGTGTGCGCGTGCACCTGGTTCTGTTAGCAACTAGCAGAGGCATGCTGGAGGCTGGGAGTCTCCATCCTTGCTTCCAACTTTACATAAACTGAAAGCACATGTTCTAGCAGGCAAACCCTATAAATTATGCTAAGTTGTGTCTTCACGCCCGGTACCGTTGGCCGCCTGCAAGAGCCTGCTCCAGGTAAAACACGGGTCCTGATGCCAGTTTGTAGGAACTAACAGGAGCGTCATGCATTTTTTTTTTTTTTTTGATTTTTTTCCTCCCTTGACCACTTAAAGCGAAACAACGTTCAAAAGCGGTTGAGACTGTTCACCTTGCGGGCATAATTTCAGAGCCGCTCTACTCTTTGACGGACAAAGCAGGAAACTATGTGAATGAGATCAGCTTTAATCACAGTTTCTGTGATCCGACAGGAGAGAATCAAAGAGATGTAATTACGCAGACTGAGATCCCGCTCCGAAAGATACATGATGATCGCCGGCAGGATAGGTCACCTAAAATAACATTAATCTGTTTGAAGACTTTATCTTCCAGAAAAAGCAGACACTGAACCTGGACTAGTTCATGCTGGGACTATCAGTACTATTAGCTAGCAAACTATGCATGAAGTATTTTACAATCCGGATAAATAAAAGAAAGCATTTATTAAATATATCAAAATATATCAGAATATTTGTGGCTTCACGTTTAATAGCCAGAAAGCAGCAATCCTTCTTCACTGGGATTAATTATTAATGTTGCCTGACTGACATCAGCATATATTATCACAATGAGCACAAAAAAACTTGCCTAAGAATAAAAAAGTGATTATTTTTCTACTTAACGATAGTATAGTATACAAACTTTATCATGCGTGTAAAATCTGAGCTGCTTAAAAACAATCACAATAGCCATTAAAAAGAAGATACATTCATTGTTATGATTTATGTTAGGTTTGCTCATTTTTACAATTTAGTTATAATCTGAATTAATAAAAAAGTTGAATAGTGCCTGAATAGTGCTGCTAATGGAAACCAGGTTTACACAGCAATAAAATTTTTGCCCCGATCGTCTCCTTCCGACATGCCCTGATTGTTGTGATTGCTCTTAAGATACGTTGCATTCCATTTTGAGTCAGAACTCGGAAATTTCCCCTTGGAAAGTCAGAGAAATGTTTCAAGGCCGATTGTCGGATCCAACATGGCAGCTCCTCGCATCAACAACAGTAAACTGTGATAAAAGATGTTTATTTTAGAAGACACAGTTGTAACAGTGCATCTAAAGTCAATGTTCCGTGTAGTGGCTGCAACTCTAAAGCGAACAAATTAAAAGTGGTATTTGTATGTGGAAAGTACAGCTTTAAAGGACGTTTATAAGAGGTACTATGAACAAAACTACAGCTTTCCTGGCCGTCACCATGTTGGAATCCTAAACCTTATTTTTTTTTGTTTTTATCTTGGAATCCTGACTTCTCTGACTGTGTTAAATGGAACGCTTTTTACTCGGGTTTACGCCATTCCCAGCTCCTATTTTCGTTTTCCGAGGAAAATGGAGTGCAGCAATATTCTTAAGAGATATTTCTTCCGTGTGTGTGGTGGGTTAAGAGTGGTCTAGTCCGCTCAGAAGGATGTTGGGACCTCTCAAGTCGGGCATATTCAACACGTTGGATGGTCTTAGCCTGATATCCTAGCAAGGGGGGTGTCCTAAGAGGGCAAACGAGCACGCAGCCTGTTGAATGCGATGTACAGCCAATCAGAAAGCGAGGTGACAGAAACTCAGAAAAATAATAATAACAAAATAAACAAAAGACAGCAACTCCCCTCCATATCATAGTGTAGTAGGCGCAGAGCCCTGTGTTGTCTCCACTCCATTTTCTTCACTTTCGCCATTGTTGTACCTTGTCATCCATGTTTATTTACTCTGAACTCACGTCTGATCTCGAGAGGGTTTGAGAGACATCTGAATGTCCCCAAGAGACATGTGTACGTGTGTAGCGTGTTACACTTTTGTCATTTCACCGGACACAATATGTTATATCTACGATTTTTACAATCGCCATGTGTGGGATCTCTCAGGTTTTGAAAAATTCCTTTCATAATTTAAAATCTTGACACATTACAGTATTAAAATAACTTCTGCACACCAAGTTTTATGATTTATACACAGCTTTAAGGTCTGTAAAATATCTAAAATTAAAAAACGCATAAGAGATACTGTAAAAACAAAGTATTTTTAGTTCAGATTTGTACAAACATGAATAAAAGATGAGAATCGGGTTTCATATTTAGCTGAAGCAGAGCATTGTTCTGAGCTGCTGACAAGTCGGCTATTCACTGGGTGTGCTTTTCACCGGGTCTCTTTGATGAGGTCCACCTCAAGTTCATCTGACCTTTGACCCGAGGTTGTAAATCTGCAGGTTACTGTCCACATTTCTCCAGAGAGAAAAAGAGAGAAAGACGTGTCCACGGACCGACCTCATGAGGACTGAACTAGACTCTGGAATGCAGAACCGGAGTTCAAAGAGTCAGAGTTCACCTGGTAGCACATTCCTGGGGGGAACCTGACACAGGCGTTCCAAATCAAACCTCACACATTTAGCCAGATTATAAAACTTGAACAAACTCACCATCTTTTTTATAGTATTCCACACTTAAGAGAAGAATTGCAGCTGCAAAGCATGGCAGAGAGCTCATCAAATAACGCACATTATTTCTACTCAAGTCCAGCCGAACGTAGGGCAGAGTGTTTGCAGAAGAGAACAGTGAAAACCTCCTCGTGAGTAATGGAGAGCCCTTAGCAACAGGTCGTCTATTCACACGGAGCAATTATCTGCTGATGTGAACTAAGTCCAGAGCAAAACAGTCTTGTTTTTGCCTCTTTTTAGCCGAACAAGTGTCTGCCACAGGTTTTCACCCCTTCAACCTTTTCAATATTTGTGACCACAATGTTCTCAGGTTTTTAGGGATCTTATGTGACAGGCTAACAAAATGTAAGTACTGCACAATGAAGCAAAGGGCTACATGGTTTCCTAGATGTTCAACAAATAAAAAGTCAAGCCTCCTTTGCTCTGTTATGTCTAAACAGAATCCAGCACAAACAACGGCCTTTAGAAGTCAGCTAATTAGTAGGAGAGAGGGCCATGGAGCAATCTGTCGACTCGTCAGTTTTTAGTTGTTTGTTCTACAAAGTTGTTCTTTATAGAAGATTGGGAATAATAAAGCATAACTAAAGAAACTGATAGGAAGCCCTGTCAAACATGTGGAAGAAGGTGCCCTAATTATAGTCTCCAAACGAGCATAAAATTTTACTTTTTGGCCAACATGCCAAATAATATGCCTGTTGGAAAACAGATACTGAATCATGCAAAACCACCACTGCTACATTATATGTAAACTTAATTTACTTATTGTGTCTAAACAAGTTCAATCAGGACTTATATGCCAACAGCTAGGAGCCATACAGCTATCACCTGTCCATTCTCTAGGGGGCTCAGAGAACAACCTGGTTCATCTTCAGCCTTTGTATGAACCCCTTGTGTCACCAAGGAGCTAGGGGTGGATTTCCACAGGTGCCTCTCCACCTCACTGGTGAACGCCTGATGTTGAGACTGGACTCCTGTAAGTACCTGGGTGTTCACTTGAACTGGATTGGAGTCACAACATTGATGCTGTTTACAGGAAGGGTCAGAGGAGCAGCCTGCTGCACAGACTAAGCAGCACAAGATATAGAAAACCAACATTTTTCAGTAGCTTGATACACCAAATTTACTTTCTTCACCGCCAAATGTTTACCATGTAAATCTTAGGATCAATCATAAGACTGTGGCTCAAATCCATCTTTTTCAAACTTAGAAATCAAGCTTTTGTTGGCTATTTTGAACTAGTTTCCCCGCCAGAAACGACACCTCACCAAACCTAGAGGAACTACCATCAAACAGAGCCAACAACTGCCTGGTAACCCACTGGCCTTTATCCTAACTAAAAACGTCTACATAATGCTTGGTTGGTTTTGTGCCTGGAAAACCACCAACTTTATTGATCTTTACCAGTTCTGATGAGAAGCCAGTCCAATTTTAAACCAGCTGATGGCTACAAAATATGTGCAGATTGACTAATATGCCAAAACAATTAGAAGAAAGTTCACACAAACTTTTTTATTTCTGCACCTAATTCTTGTCTTCAAGAATATATCTGTAGTTATGGGTTGTATAATAAAGAATTACAGTTCAAATAAATCATTAAAAACCCAAAGTTATTATGACTATCATGCCAATGGAACTGTACTTGTACTTGTACTTTTAAGTTCAAATATATTTTATCTATATTTTGTTTCGTTATGCATTCCTGCACAATGACAAGAAAGGATTCCGATTCTTGGGATGAAGTGAGAATTTGCTAAAATCAGTATCCCTAAGTCAGAGCTGGACTAAATATTACAAATTGGCCTCTGAGCTGCAACTGCCGCTCCCTAATAAATGAGCTAAAGCTTTAATTGTTGAGTAGATTGCTTCTGTTCAGTTGTTAACAAATTGTTGCGCTCTAACCCCGTCCACCTGCTAAAATTAGCAGCTTGTGTGTTTTTGTGCATATCATGAGTGTAAATCAATGGGCATTAATGCCGAACTCCTGAGGAAGCAGGTCCGAAGAGCGTATAAATCACAGCCTCTTAGCCAAGACATAGAACTCCATCACTACCTTTATATTTTTCTATGTAAGAAAACTTCATTACTTCTAGTAAAAGATGTCTTAAAACCATTAACAACAAAAAAAGAAAATACAATAGAGTCGGCTTATTAATTAAAGAAAATCTTCCAAAAAAATCAGTTTTTAATTTCTAAAGGATCAAGACTAGCTTGGACTTCCCGTTTGCCAGTGGGACTAAAAATACACATTAGTGACCCACATTTTCTCTTGGGATTACCCGATCACCACAGGCTGATCTGGTTCCAGCTCAGCAGCCTTACATCAGCTCTGGTACCATTCATCACGGCAAAATAAATGAAACCGATGGGAACGGGAGAGGAGACGGAGTACAAAGAGAAATGAAAGGAGAACAGTGAGAGAGTGCGAGGGATGCTTGATAACAAGACGGCCAATTAAAGGGAGGAAAACAACTGATTCAGAGAGGCGACGACAAATGAAGGCGCGAAACCCTCCGCAGATACACTGTGCATCATGAAAACACACGAGGAAACCTGGTACCTGTCACGTCCGCTCTTATTCTACATCTGCAGTGATGCATTGGGCTCAGCAGCATGTGCAATGGACGTTGCTGATGTGTTTGCTGGAAGGTAGAAATTCAAGACAGTACTTGATGGGGGGGGGGGGGTAGGCTTCACCAACTTTACTAAGCTTAATCTTTCAAAAATTAAGCCCTGGATACATGAGCACAGTTCAAAGCGTGGGAAAGACGTTCCTTCAACCAAATGTTTGGGATCATTAACCTGCTGAAAATCCAAAGACAATTAACTTTCTCTGTCAGATTTTTATTTAAAATCAAGTATTTCAAATAGTTCATGATGCCATCCATGAGACACTGTGTCACAGATCCTCAACTGCACTTAACAGTGGACATTAAGGGGGTTTCCACACATTTGTTTAATGGGCTAGTTACTCATAGAAATTTATGAAGGGTTTCAAAAGTTAAAAGGTATCATACCTGCTAAGGTTTTCAGTCATCCTGTTTCTATGGTTCAAAGTAAAGATGCATGATATATCGGCACTACCATCTGTATCTGTCCGATAAGTAAAACTGGGTCGATATTAACAACCGATGTTTATTTCCATCTAGTTGCCCTATGTGCCTGTGTTTCAAGAGCGAGACGGGAGGGAGCTGGTTATGCAAATTTTTTAGGTCATGTGAAAAGAGGCAGAGATGCATCACAGCTGTTTTTTTGTTTTTTTTAAATGAAGCAGAGACTAAATGTCAGCAGTGTGGTAGGTTTTCCACTGTGTCGAAAGAAGACGTACGAAAGGCAGCGTATAAGTCTCTATAAGTCTTTATATAGGAGTGTATAACTCACATTCACAAATTCTGTTAGCATAGTTTTCAGTCGGTTCAAAGTTGTACTAAATTTGACAATAACAGAAACGTAAATGTGTGTACACACATATATATAGATGCACTCACACACACATCGGTAAATATCGGTTATCAAACACAACTGCAATATTAATATCGGATATCATTATCGGCCCAGATTTTCATATCGGTGCATCCCCAGTTCAAAGTCACTTATATGCTCACAGAGGAAGTACCAGAGTAAGTACTTTTCTCAGCCAGTATAAAGCATAGTGGAGAGTTGCACTACCCCTACCCCACCTGTTGCTATGAACTGCCGGTCAGCTGGCTGAATAAAGCCTACTACTCCAAGAAAAGAAAAATTTGGCTGCTTGGAAATATATTAGGTTGTGTAGAATGTTCCTTAATGGTATAGAAACTAAACAGGCAGCACAATATGGTTATAATGGAGATGCCACTCTCTGGTACAGTTCTCAACAGAGTGTTTTGGAGAGTTTTTTCTTAAACCAACAAAATCACCCTGCTCGCTGAGCATAGTGGCAAGATTTATATGGATCCTCATCCAAGGCCAGCAGCTAAAAGACATTTTTATTTTATTTTATTTTTTTACACATCTTTACCAGGGCTGCCAATTACCATGGCCATCAGTGCGAGCGCCTACATATAGGAATATCTTTGGTGCCGATTTAAATTTGAGGACTTAAAGAACAAATGTTAAAGGCGCAGAGAAATGGCACTAATCTAGCATAATCTAGCACAGAGGCAAGCCCCCATAACAACAACAGTCTAAATCTATGGTCCAACTTCGAAGTAAATCTCTCCATCACGTTCCACCAAGCACGATAACGGGCTCAGATGAAGCGGCGTGAAAAGCATACCAGAAGCGGAGAGATAAGGCGCCACAAAGTTTCTTTGTCTGATAAAAATCCAGACGTGTAAACTAATTGCTGCAACGTGGACTGTTTGCTGCTGTGCGTTAAAAACTCTGCGAGACCCTTAAACCAGATAAAAACTCCTCTGTTCCAAACGTTCCACTACATTCAAAAAGCTCAAATCAAAACCACATGAATGCCAAAAACTCTGTAACATAGTAAGGAAAGCAGCCATACTTTAAGTCCAAATGGTTAAAAAAAAAAAACAGTAAATTTCAGGAGGTATGTAAAAAATAAACTATTCATTTATCTGCTCAGAATGTGAACCTGGCTGTTGTGTTGACCTGGTGCTGAGCAAAGAAACAAGCTGTTAGTTCTCCGAACAAATCGGCTGAACGAGAAGAGCTGTACCATCACAAGTGGCTGTTGGCTAACACCTGGTACCGACAGAAAGCTTCAGGGAAGCCACGGGATCTGATAGTGGAAAGGTCTAAAGCAAGGAATCGGGAATCATGTGCTTTGGAAAATAACAATTTCCGGTCCTGATTCTGAAACTTGGTGGTGGCAGTACTATGGAGTGGGAATGCTCTTCTGCAGCAGGCATCGTTTAAGTTAGATATCTCAAGTTAATCAAAGACCAGACTTAAATCCAACTGAATATTCTGGGCAAGACTTACAAACAGGTTTTCACAGACCCCCGTCGTTCAATGGCAGTTAGAGGTACTCTGCAAAAAGAAATGGGGAAAATCTTCTGTCTCCAAGGCTGGCTAGAGACTTGGTCACATGAAGAAAGAAATTAACTTTTTGCCCCACATGTAAAATGCTACATGTTTCAAAAATCTTTACACCGCTCTCTGAACACACCATTGCCAGGGTGGACCACGGTAGTGCCAGCATCATGATATTGGGGAATGCTTTTATTCAGCAGGATGGACATTCACCTTACAGCAGGAGCGTCATCCAACTGAGTCTGCTGCAAGATGTACAAGCAACACACGTTTGCAGATGCTCACCCTTGAGCTGCTTTGTGAAGATTGGGTAAAATCTTCAGTCTATAGATGTGCAAAACTGGTAGAGACTCCAGCTGTAAGGGCCATTGAGGCCAAAGATAAACACACACCACACTTTTTAAGATGGAATTTAATTGACTTGGTAGATCACACAAAACAACAAAATTGTGATTAAATTGGTTGGTGTTAGGGGCCTTTTGTCCCCGTCTTCTCCACCCGGGTCTAAATAACAGCCATCATCTCTCAGAGTAAATCAAGCGTCCACCACAGGCCTGTTTTATGTTGCTCGGCCCCAAGTAGACCGCAAACAAAGCCCCCTCACTCTGTGCAGGATTACCGTATGTGCACAGTGCTCACTCCTGGGAGGGTGGCAATGTGTTTGTGCCTGTGAAAAAAATATAGCAACATGCATTCCCAAAGAGCTACCCGTAGCAGTTTAAACACAGTGTGGATAACGTGTACGGCAGCCAGGAACTTGTCAGGACAAGGAAGGAAACAGGGGAAAAAAAACAAAAAACTAATGACTGTTGGGGCAGACAATGGAGATGAGGGCTGAGCCGAACTTGAAAAGAGAAGGAAAACCGGAGAGTTGTGAAGGGCTATCAAACAAAATTATTAACAATGCTGAAAAATTCAAGTAGGATAAACAAACTGAGAACCTTTTCAATTTCTCTGTGAAGTGTAAGACACAATCAGCTCCATAGAAACTGGCAGAACCCTTGTTTCCACTCCAGCTGCCTTCACAACCGCCCCGTGATGCGGCGGCATTCGATCTAAGAGCACAAATACCGCGACATGTAAACACAGCGAACGGTGCGCTGTTCAAAGTTTACGCCCGAGCGCACGCGCATCCCAGATCATGCACATGAACTCATTGGGAACCACTCTGAGCATTAAAAGCCAACATCTGTTGTTTACACTGAATTAACCGGCAGCACATAATCGGGTCACTACAGCTCTGCTGCGTCGTCAGTCACCGCGTTAGCTAAAGCGACTTGTCCATCCTACCTGGCTCGTTTTAGAGTCTGGTCCACAGCTGGCCAGGGGAGGCGAATTCCTCTGGGTCTCTCCTTCTATGGTGCTGATGAGCACTTCTTTCCTTTCCTCTGCAGCCTCGCAGATCTCCAGCACCTGCAGAACCTCGTCGCCTTCCTCCATCACCGTTGGCGACAGCATCCAAAATAACCCGCAGCTTCTGAACCGGACCTCCGCTTTACTCACACAAACGTCGGGTCTGAGCTAAGCCAGAGCTTTCATTCCCCCCCCGATCCATCCCGGAGTGTCAATTTGACTGTGACCTCACCGACTGTCCGCCCCCCCCCCCTCTGCCGCGCGCTTTATCTGTCTTTATATAGAAAGCTCTCCCATCATGCCTCGGGAGGTATTGTATGGGACTGTGCGCTCACTTGGCACATAATGTTAGGCCGGTTTGTGAAGAAAGACGCCGGCGCGAGG
Organism: Fundulus heteroclitus; assembly: GCF_011125445.2. Lineage (NCBI taxonomy): Eukaryota > Metazoa > Chordata > Actinopteri > Cyprinodontiformes > Fundulidae > Fundulus > Fundulus heteroclitus. The sequence continues at coordinate 19,623,466 of NC_046384.1, read as the reverse complement.
GAGCGTGGGGAGATGAAGAGGAGGCGGGAAGGAGGGAGCGAGGAGGCGAGCGCACGGGCAGTCCTGGCAGCAGCTGGAGCTGAGAGGACGGATGAAAGGATGGATGGAGAGGGAAGCTGACCACAGGAGCACAAATCTGACTTCAATCAGCAAATTAAACAATTAGCCCCAATTAGTTGCCGCTGTTCCCCACTTAGGAGGGCCTTGTTTTTCGCTCTGTTTATCCCCCCCTCGAGGCATCCTCGCTCTTTTCCCCTCCTTTCTCTGTGCTCGTCTCTCTCCTCGGCATCGCTCTCCATTTATTGCTTCTGACCCAATGAGCACCGTGGCGTCGCGGTCACATGCATGTTCACGTGTGCTTTCAGGAAGGTAGAACGCAGCGCGTCCAATCACTGTACGCCATGAAGGTCGGGTCATACTCTACACACGAGAGACCTCCAACTTTTAACTCTACTATCCCAGAGCTCAGGCCATACTTTGAATACTCTTGGAGACTACACACGCATCGGTGTTTTAACTATTACGTTTGTCCCCTTAGAGCATTTCATACATGTTGCGCAAACTTTTTGGTAAGAACATCTCTTACAGAAAGAAGCACAGCGCAGCGCCTAGGGCAAAGATTATTTATAACCATACCAGACTAACTCGACTAATACTTCACAATTACCATGGTGATCATTAAAACCAAATAGCATTACGTTAAAAGATTTTTTTAAGTTGAAGGAAACAGAGGAGAGCTAAACTTGAAGCAACGCGTAGAACTACAACGCATAGAACGTGCCTCATAGATAATCTCACAAGGATACAAAATAGAGGTAGAAAGGGACAAAATGGCAAGGTTGGGGGAAAGAAATAGCTAAGAGGCCAAGTGACCCAAAGTTATGCCAGATGTTGCTTGATCCTTTCATCTCCTTACAAGAAGTTCCTCTGAAACTTAAGTCATTAAACGTGTGAAAAAGTGGCATCTACCAGACGATGAAGCCCCATTAGCCTGCTAGCCGTAAACGCTCTTACCAGAAAAAAGGGGTCCCAGACATGAACGCAAGCTCTCTGCCTCTTCCAGGTCCTGGACATATCTGCTCCTGCGTCTCCCTCTGGTTGAGCGCGGGCGGAGCGGCAAGGCTACCTGCGCGGCTGGCCGTCTGCCGAGGAGTACCGAAAGCTGCGCTGCTTGTGCCGTATGGTCCATGTGCGACGTTCAGCTCTAGTTGGCAAACAGCTGAGATCACAGAGCAGCTGAGGTTGCACAGCTACGCTGAGCTGCAAGGACGGGGCGAGGATGGGCGGACGGTGGGGGGGACTCCATGGGGACTGGGGGTAATGGTAATAGTTTATTTATCGGAGCTATACGTGCAGGGAAACAGGGATCTTACAAGGATTTCTTCCTTTGGAGACAAAGGAGAGTCCATAGAAATGTTTTAACACATCAGGCTTGGGAACCCATCCTTACGCTGAGGAACTGCCAATCTCCATCAACTTGAGCGACACAGATCTGCCACTTAATACCGAATCCAACATACAGTTTAACGCCCAATAACAGGGCGATAGATTGACTCTGTCACTAACATGAGCCGCGCCTGGACTAGTGCATCAATACAAACTCAATACCTCCGCTGTGCTCACTTCTACTAACATCCAGCCGGCTGCAGCGAGCAGACGTGGACACAGAGTACTGACACCAAAGGCCTGCCTACAAATGCAGCTCATAATGTACGTGGAGACGCCATTTCCAAATTCACACGTATGGGGCTTTGGAGTGGGTCCTAAAAATGAAGGAACCTGTTAGAACAGCTCTGCTTGAGTATATGGATCTTTTCTATGGAGCTTGCATGAAAGCTGATAAGAATTTATGAAAAACTAAAAATGTTACGGAAAGTTGAAGAAAAGACTTAAATACAGGACAATACTGGAAGAAGGTCTGTTAGAGACTGCGAGAAACTTGGTCCACAGGTTCATCTTCCAGCAGGCCGACAGCCATGGTTTGGACCAGAACTCTGCAGATTTCTGCTGCAGAGCCACGTGTGGCGCTTTGGGTTCATCACAGCGGTCTTGATACATAAATGTGACGTTTTTTTTTTATCTAGGAAGCTGATATGAAAGCTGGTTTTGGCAGAGCTTCAGTTTCATGCTATGTCCCAAAACAAAATAATCACTTAATGGTACTTTTTTGGTACAGTCAATTAGTTGCAAATGGTGTGCTTCATGCATTTATTCACTAATGTATTTGTTTTTTTAGCCATTTTTCATGAACATTGACAGACTCAATAGGGTTTGCATTATTAAATATTTGATTTCTTCTTGTTATAAAGTGTTTCCTGCTTCTCTGTTCTAAAACCTAAAAAGAGGAAATAACTTTTTCTATAGTAGGTAGTGCTGGGCGATAAATCGATTTCATCGACTAATTCGAATAGCATGCAGTGCTGAGTATACTATCAAAATATTGTAAAGGCGAAACTTTTAACCCTAATATGAGGCTTTTTGTTAGTTTGAAGTTACACAAGTGAAGTGGCAGGACGGCCATCTTGTTTTACAAGTAAGTTTCACAGCTTGTGTTTAGTTGCACTTTGAATTCAGGTCAACTCCCAGACGAAATACTTGACATAAAAGCAAGTTTTTAAAACAATTTCTTTAATTTCTCTTTGTGAAATGAAAAGGTGGGGGGGAAAAAAATCGATTTATCAGATTTGGGATAGTAAAATCTGAGATTTAATTTTTTTTTGCCATATTGCTCAGCCCCAATAGTAGGTTTTCTCAAAAGGCAGAAGTGGCTGATAACAATTTTTATTTAGTAGGAGCAAGGATATATATATATATTTTGATTTTAAAGTTAAATATTCAGGTAACAGAGTGGCCCAGTTCAAGTTCAGGCATGGAAATTCATGTTCATACATGGTCTCTGTCCAATCTGTGTGAGATGGAGCTGATTAGCAAAGAGGAAAAAGGCTGTACATTTACTGTGTAGAGACAATCTATCCTTTTTCTGCGTTATTTTAAGTCGGCCGATGCTGCTCCAAGTTGTCTATTTTAGGGTAAACCTCGTGTCGGACTACTTGTCAGGAATCTCCCCCTTTTCGCTGGAGGCCTGAGACAAATCTTAAAGTCAGAAGAAGTCCTGGTAAATGCTAGAGTGGCAATCATAGCTGCCTAATTTGAACTTTATGAAAAGATCTGTGGTGGGATTTGAACAAGTCAGTGGCAGCACTCAAACCAGAGAATATCAATGAAGTGGAGGAGTTTTCTCAGGAGGAGTGGGCTCAGGTTGTTCAGGAACGCTGCCAGAAGCTGGCATGAAGTACTGAAGATGCTTGTCAAGTAGAGGTTGAATACTTTAGAGACCGCAGCGGCTATTAAGATTTCCACTTTTGTATTTAATTCGGAGAAACCACTTGTGTGATATGTGTTGTGTGGAGGAAATTGAATTGCTCTTGTTTGAGCAGGTTTTTTTTGTTTTGTTTTGTTTTTGGGAAACAGCTGCTGGTTCGTATATTTAGCCAAAAATCCTAAATTTGCAGTATAGGGTTGAATAACGTTGGAAGCAACTGCATCCGTAACGTTTTCTCCTAAATCTTCCTCTGCCTTCTTTCTGCTGAGTCATAGCTCTGCAGCAACCAAAGCAGACAACATAGAAAGTTCCTACTGATCTCCGGGCAAATCCGCTCAGCAACTTAACACTCCTGGTGTTAAACTCAGTCTCCCCAGTCGCGCTTTCCGACCCATTCCCAGGCAACCCTTTCTCTCTTTAATCATTCCTGTGGCGAAACATCACAGACACAGTCATGAGAAAGCTCTCCGCTCGATTGCGAGGACATCCCTGCCTAAAGCAACGTGGTGCTTTGTCAGCCAAGGCGCTGATTAAGTCCCAGCAGTGGAGCAATGAGCGCAGCTCTGCACAGCGAGACGCTGACATCAGACTGACGCAGGCGGACAAAAACAGAAACACTCCGGAGCATATGTGTGTCTCAGACGCCGGCGGATTTCTACTCTCGGTAGATCTGGTAGCGTCTACAAGCAAACCCTCTGTAGACCACGGCGTGAACAGGACAAGCAGGACACCGACGATGGCCACGCAGAACGGCGAATCCTCTGCTGTGTTAAAATTAGACATGGCATGCTGACACGAAAACACAAACGCGCACATGGAGAGTCTACTAGCGAGGCTTGCCATAAGAGAAAGTGAGCCAAGTAGGCCAGTTAATCTCTTGTTTTCTCAAGAGCTCATTCAGCTGAATACTTGATGAAAGATGCAGCTGAAAAACGCTCTGATGGGAGAGCGGGGCATCTAGGATAACGAGCTGCCATCCGCCAAAAAAAAAAATCATTAAGAAACCATTTGGTTACGGAGTCGCCCGGTATTCATGAATGATCGGAGGAAAGGGCCAGTTTGGAAACACAGAATTTCAGTGTTTTTCTTATTAGAAGAACATTTAAATGGTAAATGGCTTGTAAGCGCTTTATCAACTCCGACGACCCAAAAGCGCTTTACACAACAGGCAACCAACACTGACCAACCAATCATGTTGAGCATTGCTGCAGGCAGCATAACGTTCATTGCAGCTTCTCCAGATCCTTTCATGTCTGTAATTTGAGCTCAGAGTGAACCTGCTCTCAGCTGTGAAAAAAGAACAGGGTGCCAGTACCAAAGCTGCTGATTCTGGTGTTCTCTGGTAAAGGCCAGAGGAGCTCCATGGTGCAGGGCAGTGAGCACAGAGTCAGGCCCTCACTAACACCGTTTACAACGGTTTGATCAGAGACATTCACACCTTCAGTGGCCGGCTGGAGGTCACTTTGTAGGGCTCTGGCAGCACTCATCCTGTTTTTCCTTTCACAAAAGAGCAGGTACCGGTCCTGCTGATGGGTTAAGGACCTCCGTCCCCCCTGTCCAGTTTCCTGAAATGAATGCCTGTCTCCTGGAATCTCCTCCATGCTCTTGAGACTGTGCTGGGAGATACAGTAAGATGTATTGATGTGCCTTCCTGGTGGAGTTGGACTGCCTCTGCAACCTCTGTAGGGTCCATTGTTGGCCCTTCAGTGCACCTGCTACTCATTTCATTAAGACCAGAACAGCTGGCACTGATCAACAACCCGTTCTACCGCTTAACTGACCAGATCAATATTCCAGAACCATCACCGACTTGATCCTTTACTCTGACTAGACAGCGTTCCTTTAATGTCTTGAGCGGTGTATGCTAAATCCTTTTAATTATGGCTCTTCAAGACCAATCGGACTTGGCTAAAATAACTACCGACAGGTCAAAGGTTTGCAAAAATTAGACATCATAAAAAGCCTAAAAATAACTGATCAGTCCCTCGGCCTTACATTGTTTGCAAGTCAGCACCTAGGGTCAGGTCTTTTTGTGTCAAATGAAAAGGAATGAAAATGTACTTCCAGGTTAGACAGAAAGGAAATGTGCCTGTTGATGTAAACCCTTGTGGCTTTTTTTGACACTATAAAAGTGGCAGTGAATCCTGGATTTAACTCTGCAACCTGATAGGCCTCCAGTTGCAGAAATTAGCACCAATAAAATGATGCCATGTCTTATTTACCAAAATGTCCTGTGGGAGTCTGTCTGCTGACACCGTTGCATACTCATAGTTCATCTGACTCAAAGCAGATGCTCTCCGCAGTGACGATTACTGTGAGTCAGTAAATGTAACACATGCAGCAATCACCCTGCAGTGAACCAACAGGACATTTTCAAAGGTGGGGCTGCTCATTTTTTGGGAATAAATAATCATGATAACTCATGGCTACTCTGGAGGAGCTGCAGAAATCCACTGCTCAGGTGGATGACTGTCAACAGGACCACTATGAGTTGTGCACACCACAAATATCAACATCTGGTCTTTTTAAGACCAAAAATTAAGATTAAGACATTAAAAATGTTTTATATGTTCCAATATCCTAAAAAACAGATTATTCAGAATTTCATTTCAATGAATAAAAGGAAGGCTTTCTTATCACTATTGAGGAAGCAAAGGAATCTAAACTACTTAAACATTTCCTGGATCCGAAAGTCTGTTTATTTTGGCCAAGCTGCCACACTTTACAAAAACATTCATATCAAGAGCCGTTTAGAGAAACTGAGGCAATTCTCACTAAACGGCCACAAAAGCATCAGTGTAACTGATCTAAGATGCAGTATAAGAGGATTATTAGTCAGCTGCTAGAGAACTGGGTCAGCTTGAACTCTGACCATTTAAAGCGCAATGAAAACAAACTACCGTCTTTCGTCCACAATTCCTGAAATATCATAGAGCCCTAATTTTATTTGAATACTTGCAAACCTCTACCATCATTTAAGGGTCGGAAACTACCAGACTTTCTCAGCTACGTTTCCTGCGCAGTCTCTGTTATTGGACTGAGATGGTTTGGAGTCTTCTGGTCCGACCGCTACGTTCACGTCTTAACACGCCAGCTGATGTCAAACCAGCTGAGGCACTGCTATCTGATCCACCTGTCGCATACTTCAGCCGTCTTTTGTCTCAGTCAAAACAACACAATCAAATGTCTTACCTGCATTTGAAACTGAAATACGAGTGGGTAGTTTCTACCTGCCAAACAACAGCAAGTCGCGAGACTCAAATATCCAATTGCGTAGCTTATTTTCATCTTAAACGACGGGTATCTCACAATCCTACCTTAAATTTCTCCCTTGTCAAATAATCCATCACATAATCCATACTTTGGTCTTCTATCTGCAGACATCACAGTCAACATGATGTCTGAGTTTTACTGTTAGACTGACTGCAAAAGCCGTCGCTGCAATTTCAGCTTGGCCTGATCCATTTTAAAAGGGGGTTGCCGGGTCTACCTCCTCGCCTGTCATTAACCCGACCCAGTTCCTGCAGCCAAACCTGGAGACTGCTGAGTTTACAAACAGGATCAAGCAACGATCTACTGACAACCGAGGCAGCTATCTGCATCCATATCCCGTCTGTGGGTTTCAGGCTCCCTGTTGGAATCACCAGAAAGTGGACCGACCCGCCTGGATTTTCCCCTGACGTACCAGATGGCCCACAACTATCCTTCCCGCTCATTTAACTGATAAATCTCCTCAAATCCTTTACAAAATCAGACCAGCGCAGTCATCCAGCCAGAAATGCACTTGCAGCAGCTTGTGGGGACAGACAGTGCAGTCTTACCTGAACCTGCTCGCCCCGCACCGAAGAGTCGCCCAGCAGTGGCTCGGCGGGCGGCGTGTTAATCGTGACAGACTTTTCAGAGCGGCTGTCTTTGCTACGCGACTTGTGCCGGTCCCGACTTCGCTCCCTGGAAGACAAAACAAAGCAAACATGGTTGGTGCCCCACGTCAGCCCCAATCCGTCCCCTTGTATCGCTCCGTCCGTGTGACCTGCAACACATGAGCTCCATTAGCTTGACTGACCCCCCAGCCATTACAGCCCTAATCCCGTGGAGAGCGTGAACGCCAGGTAACCTCATCCTCGCCTGAATATCCCCATCCCCACGTGGCACAATTCTCACTCGCTGGTTCCATTACAGGAGAAAAGCCTTGCTAATCCTCCATCCGTTTCCTTCCACCAGAGGCTTTAAGGTGAAGTATGCTGTAAAGCAGAATACACCCAAACGGGCTGAGCAGTGCTGTGCTAAAGTAGTCATGCTCCTCGTCTCATTACAACCACAAATCTTAATGGATTTACTGGGATTTTATGTGATTGACCAACAAAACCCTCGAAAAAAAACAATACTCCCTTCAAAAGTGTGAACAAATAATATTTTGTCACAACGCTATCCTGTCTGACCAGTTTTTATAACCTTTGACCTTAATTTAACCCAGTTATCCACTCCTGAAAGGTTGTTGTTATAGTAGGTCATTATCAAACAATGTTGTAATAAATGTTAAAGAATACAGTGGAGTATATTTAGAGTATAGAGAATATGGTATAGGATATCTATTAGTAGAGATGACAAACTAACAACCATATCTTTATTGATCTATTAATTCCCCTAGGTCTCAGCAGTCCTGGCTTCATGGGATTCTTTCCAAACAAAAATAATTATATTAAAAATAAAGTAGGCACCCTCCCAAAAATGACAATGTCGTCCTCGGTAAATCAGGTAACATTGGAGGAATCTTTAGAACCTGATCTGTGTTTGGACTGTTTAGATCCTGTTGAACTTTCTGAGCTGATCTAAAATATGTGCCTCATCTAAACCTGCAACTAGTAAATTAGACCCAATCCAAAACAAATTATTTAAGGAAGTATACTCTTTGATGACTGTCCCCATTTTAGACTTGAGTAATCTATCCTTAGTAAACAGATCAGTGCCACAAGCTCATCATAGCACTGAAACAGCTCTTGTGGAAGTCACTAATGATATCATCATGGCCTCACATAATCTTAATAATCAAGCTCATATCAGAGATCCGATTGCCTCACATGGTCCCAACAGAGCACTTCGCTCTCAGACTGCAGGTCTACGGGTGGTTCCTAGAGTCTCTAAAAGTAGAATGGGAGGCAGATCCTTTAGCTATCAAGCTCCTCTCCTGTGGAACCAACTCCCAGTTTTGGTCGTGAGGCAGACACCCTGTCTACTTTTAAGACTAATCTTAAAACGTTCCTTTTTGAGAAAGTTTGAGATAGTTAGAGTGGCTTAGGTTACCCTGAGCTATCTCTGTAGTTATGCTGCTATAGGCTTTGGCTGCTGGAGGACATGACCATGTTCCCTCACTTTGCTACATTCTCCTACTGCTCTCCTATTTTGCATTATTTGCTATTATTTTAACTTTTAACTTTGAGTTCTCTTTGTTTTTTTCACTTCATAGTAGCTACGTCTGGCCTGGTGTTCCGTTTACCTGTGATACCGTCCTGGACGGTGCCAGCGGCTATGCTACTGCTGCAAACTATCTTTCTCCTAGACATAACTATTGGCAGAGCTTTAACTTGGACCAACTATATGTGCTCTCTTTCATCCTCTAGATTTGAAAACTGGCTCAGAGATCATCTGCTTAGATGTGTTTCTCACCAAGATGAAGCCACTAAAGAACTAGCACTGCCAATATATTTTACTTTTGTGGGGGGTTTTTATGCGGATGGCCATTCAGACTAAGCCTGGTTCTGCTGGAGGTTCTTCCTGTTGATGGGGAATTTTCCTTTTCACTGTAGCCACGTGGATGCTCGGTATGAAGGATGGCTGCAAAGTAAACGACTAAATGCAAGTGACTGTCCACTGTCACTACATGTTGATCCAGGAGGAGTAAATACTGCAAGTCAAAGACTCAATGCAATCTGCTGGGTTTCCTTAGATGGAAAACCTTTTCACCAATTCGAATAATAAACTGAACTTAACTGCATTGTTAATTGCACTGGGATCAATAGGAATGTGTGTAATTGACTTAGAATCTGTTTTTGTAAAGGGCCTTGAGATGACACTCGTGGTGAAGTGGCGCTGTATAAATAAACAGAATTAAAAATGCACAATTAGCAAATACAGTAGATTATAAAACGACATTCCAAGCTTTGATGATAGAGTACTGTTTATCCATTACCTGACAATGGTAAGAGTATGACACATCTGCAAACTTACCAAGACACGTCAATCCACCTAAGCTAACAGGTCACAAAGATACTTGATCAGAGAAGCAGCCACTGTAACCCTGTAGGAGCTGCTGAGATCCACAGATCAGGTGTGGATCTCTTTCCTAACCCATTGAGGGGATGGGAAAACCTTTGCAAGGCAATGTACTTACAGAATACCCTGACACAGTCTGCTCAAAATCAGCTTAGGCAGGACAGAAAGCAAAAACCAAACTGTTCAGTGCAGAGTTTTCCTGTCTGACAGTCAGTGGGATGAAATCCTGCCATGGCTGAATAAGATGTGCTGCCTGTGAACAACAGGCATCATTAAAAACCTTTGAAGGAGTCTCGCAATTCCTAACCACAGAGGATATCCTGCCTGCAGGGGAGAGCGGAGGAAACCGAGTGATTGACAGCCGTGGAAATAAAACAGTTTAACAGGGCCGCTTTGCATGTGACTACAGGGTGTTACCAGCCTGCTTTCCGCCTCTGTTCCTGTACTTCCTTTTGAATGCGCTCTTGATTTCCTACAGAAAAATCTCTGCTGCTATCACAGGAGCACACAGAAAGAGAGAGTCGAGTTTGAATAGCCTGCAGCTGCCTCCTTCATTGACAGATTAGGAGGCTGATGGAAGCCTTTAAATGCATTACAACAATCATTACTACTTTATATATTATTACAACCACCCTAATCACTGTGGTGATGGGTATTCCGGAGGGAGCGATCATCAGTCAAACGCTGGCACTGATTATGCTTATTAATTGGAGCAGAGAGCTGTAGACGACGTAGCTGGGAGGAGAAGCAGCAGCGCTCACCAGGCAGTGATCCTGCTTCAAAGTCTTTATGAAAATCAGGAGCAACTGTGGGGCTTATAAGGAAGAGGTAGCGTCTACAGAGCAGAAACAGGGAGGAGTAAAAAACTGCTGTTTATGTAGATGAAAAGGTGACAAATAGGGCTCACATAAAAAGCCCGGAAGCTTGTGGCGACACTTAATTGTGGTCATAATATTACGGCTGATTGGACAGTGTCCAGCAACACCTTAACGTGCGTTCACAGCAAACGCGAACGAGACGCTTGGAGCGAGTTATTTACATGTTAACCCCACCTAAAGGCGCTTTCAGGAGGACGAGAAGGACACGTTTCGGAGTGATGCGAACGGCGTGAATTAGGCGAACAGAGCGGAGTAAAACTGCCAGTACAGCAAAGCCAAATTTCGTTCGACTTCAAAAATCTGAACTTTTTTTTTATGTGTCACATATTTGGACAGTAAAATTAGGCTATATTTCTATTGAGCAATGGTGGATTTACTGACCGAAGACGCCTAAAGTTTGTGTACCAGGGGGAGATCCACAACTTCTCCCTAATGCTGGATCCTGGAAAGACGGAAGTACCGCTAGAAGCGATCCATCCACGCAGGTACAGGTGGTGGTACTCGTCAAACCGCGTGAGTCTCTGGAGGATCTGTTGGACCCAGGGGCGCCGATTTTCACCGTTTTTTTCGTTTTTCCACGTAACATACAGCCGCGCGATTCGCTCGGTGAAATCGATCTCCACTGTTCAATGAGCTAAACAGACGTTTTCACGTTTTTTTTTCACGCGTTTTGAGCGTGCATTGTTTGTGAGACAGAGACGAAATGTCCAGCGCCCAACGACAGGCGATCCAGGTGAAAAATGGGCCTGGATCCCACTGGTGAGTGGTGAAATATAAAAAGGATAGTTAATGGCTGAAAGTGATAAAAGTAATGGACAACTTGTTTCTTTAATTCATTTACCTTCTAGGGTTGTCAAAAGTATCGACACTCAAAAAAGTATCGATGCTAAAATGTTGTATCCGGATACAATACTCATTTTCAAAAGTATCGATGCCGCGGGGTGGGGTGTTTTTTCCAAGTCCCCCAGAAGCTGGGGACTTGGCAAAAAAAATCTGCAAACAGCAAAGCAAATTCAGGTCAGTGCTACCACCAGTGGCACCTAAACAGTCATTCATCTAGAGTGCAGAACAGAGGAAAATGCGCTTTCTGAACACTGTGTGATTGAATAATTCTGTGCACTTTTCAGTTTCAGACTATTTTTGTAACAGGTGCAGCTGCTGAGAATACAGCATTTATTTTTGTTTGTTAACTGGTTTGGCTAGTGTCAATGTGTTGTAAAGCATAGCCAAGGAAGGAACACTTCTTTTTAATCAGGCCTGCTTAATATTGTGCACAGCGTACAACCTCAAAATATTGTTATTATTGTTTACTGTATTTATTTATTTGTATTTTATTTATTAATAAAAATATTTCTGTTAAATTTTGGGGTCTTTGTTTTTATCCTTGAGGTATCGAAAATGGTATAGAGTTTCGAATATTTTCCTGAGTATCGGTATCGAGTTGAAAATTTTTGTGTCGTGACAACCCTACCTTCAACATTAATTCTGAAAATGAATGTTGAAGGTAAATGGAAAAACTTTAAGTTTATACTGCAGCAGAGTTACATTAGCCAATTAAAAGTAAAAAGGCTTTGCTCAGAATGTGCTGATTTGTCCATCTGATCAAAAAGTGGTAACGCCGCCACCCTCTGTGCCTTGGATCTGGAGACTCTCGGATCTGGAGACGCCTCTTTATATCCACTATAGAGCAAAAGGAGCAGACGCTTTAAAATGAAGAGATTTACTTATATCTAAATGTGGTTGGAACCGTGAATCCCATCTATCAAACCTTCACCTGCTCCACAACATATGTTCATTCCCACAAGAAGATGCATCTGGGATGATCACGCTGTGGCGAGCTCACCCCTAGCATAAACGCGTCGCTCCCCCCTTTCCTGCAGCCTTATTAGCATGCAGCTGGCCGCGTTGGTTTTCCACCACCATGCTGAGTTAGGATTTGATTAATGGAAGCTGACTTTCCAGCATGGAGCCCTGAAATGAGAGTGGCTTCTTGGAAAGGTTGGAGTAGGAAGCATTAGAGGAGGGGCTTTGTGAAAGCAGGGAGGCCTGGCAAGCCGGGGTAAAGTCCTGTCAGTTGGGCTGTTGAAGTATCATTTCCTCCACGATCCGAGGCCGACTGCGATCGCATTCTCCAGCTGATGCACAGAGGAAAATAGAAAAGAGGCTCCTAAAGAAGCGCAGCCAACCGGGATGGCATGCCAGACTCTGGGGACCGAGCTGACCCTCTCTTCCTCTCTGGCACCACAACCCAGACACCTGTGAGCCACAACCGGAGGTCGACAGCCGTCCGAACTCAAGCATTTGTTGAAAACTGAATGTAGTTGGGGCATATTAGGTCTGTGTTCTTTAATTGTGCTGACTAGAGCTGTCAGTTTTTTTTTTTTCAAAAGTTGCATTTAAATTTCATGAGTCGTGGGTTGCTGTTTTTTTGGGCTTGTTCCTGAAAGTGTAATCGCTTATTTGGGCTCTAAAATAAGTGACAATAACCGTGAGTTATAAAGAGACCTGCTTGCACTACAGACACGTGTATAACCAGCTGAAATGTCCCTCTGCCATCGGAGCAGAGGGAGTAAAGGTAGAGACAGAGATGTTGCCCGTATTTTCTACAGTTTACGGTTGCAATAACCGGTGATAACTATTGAAAGTAGATTACGCGGTGCAGATGACCATTTTGAGCACAGATAGCTTCTGAAGATGAGTTTTTACAACCTGATAACATTACAGAAACCCAACCGATAAACCATACATTAATATTATTAATTTGTTGTTGAAGTACCCTGGAATTACAGTGTCAGCACATGCAAACTGTGCTAAACAGTTCTCTTTGAAGGTTATTAAGCTCCTGGTCCAGTTACAAGCAAATGTAAGACTCTGGAATGACCTGGAAACTTAAAACCTTTTTCCAGGGTTTAAAAAAAAAACCTGGAAAAAACGTGTGTATGAACGTGGCTATAAACAGCATGCAAAAATATACAAATTACTGTTGTAACATTGATGTGTGTGAGAGAGAGAGTGAAGAAATGAACAATAAAACTTGTGAATTTATTGAAATTTAAAATGTATTAATTTGTATGTATATGCGTAACACGTAATGTCTACCTTTGTTTAAGAGGCGAAAAAATATATCGGCATGAAAACAGGTATTTATTTACACATTTATTTACGCATTATGTGAACATCAGGGCGTTATGATTAGTGATTTAGCCATTATTGGCCAGAGTTTAACATTTTATGGCACCAGGATGTTTTCATTCCAATTCTGAAAAGTGCTTGAAACATAAAAAATAAAAATACTTTTTGTACAAGCATGTTTTTTATCAGTCATTTATTGCAAAATTGCGTATTAAAATGCCCAAAATTTGCTTTTACACTTTCAGAAATAAAAAGATAAAATATGCGATTCATTTTGAGTCAACTATTGATATTATGCGATTAATCGCGATAAAGTTTTTAATCTTTTGACAGCCCTAGTACTGACACATTTCCACAGAGGCTGCGGACTGGAGAAAACAGTCTGAGCATCCCTCATCTGAACATGGAAACGTAGGTTGGCAGATGTGTAAGGCCGCCCATCTAAACAGGAGGGCTTTCATCAGAGAAGCTGCCAAGAAGCTCATGGTGACTCGGGAGGATCCGCAGGGATCCACAGCTCAGGTGGGGGAATCTTTTGACAATATAACTATCAGTGACACTCATATAATCTGACCTTTATGGACGAGTACCAAGCAGAGCTGTTGGCCTATGTGCAAACCACTGAGAGTGATGGTAGCACAAACAGAATAACAAGAGGTAATAGTATACTCGTCTCTTAGTTATTCACTTTGCTCTCCAAGTGAAATTAACCGATAAAAAGTGTTGATTTTTAACCTTTAAAACCAGGGTCACCTCCAGCCAGCGTGTGGTTATTACAGCTGCAGATGAACAACTTAGCCCTCTGTCTCGTTTCAATGCCGTGCGCTGCTCTGTAAATTGGACTAATACCAATGAAGTGAACACATTTTCCACACGAGCAGCTGCTAATTTGAAACGTTCGACTTTGCATTTGTTAAAACTAAATGAGCATCAGACCATTCCTAATGCTCTACATAAAAACATCCAAATGAACTCTACAGACGTTTGTGGTTGTGACCTGACAAAACATGAGAACCTCATCGGGGCATAGAGCCTTTTCTAAGAGACTGCTAATTGTGGAGGTCAGTGATGACACTCTGCAACAGCAGCTCTTCTCTGTGTTCATTTGTAAGGGTCTGGCATCAGGGGTAATTAGACAGCGGGGCTCTGGAACGCCTCCATTCACGGCATGCAAGGTGATTACCTCCAGAAGAGCTTTTAAAAAAAGAAACAATTTCGGTTTTTGTCTGTGAAAGCAAGGGGCCAGCCGGTGGTGCTGGCACACTCGGAGCGGGAACAGGAGAGAAGGATGGAGCCTGGCTGTGGAGCCCATATGTTGCCTTTCCAGTTCTCTGTCAGTGAGGGCTGTTCAAGCTGCCTTTTCCAAGAGAGGGTAAGACCACCTTTGGAGAGCAAAACTTTGAGCAATAAGAAAATAATTATGTCCTTTGAGGGAATGCAAGCGACACTCCTGGCCCAAACCATTCTTTATTCTGATGAACGTGTTTCTGGGTGCCAGTGTCTCAGAAGTAGGGGGGGGGACATGGGCAGTAGATGACAGGAGAGGCTCATGAAATGGCAACAGGTGGCAGCAAGAGTGGGAGAGAACCCAGACAGATATATGACGAATGAGCCGGCAGGGGCTGTCAGCAGCCGGGGTGGGGCTGTTGTGGAACAGGACCCTGCTCTCCAGTGACCGACTCTCATCTCCTCTCGGTGGATCTGCAGAACCATCAGTCAGCGAGGCCCCTTTAGCACCTGTCCCCCCCCCACTGCCTTCCTGAAGCCTGTCAACCACATCCATTTGGCTTCTGACAGATTAATGTGCCTCCATGAGCCGTGGGCTCTACAGACGCTGGCTACGAAGAGAGGACGGAGACACGAGAGAGGTGGTTTTACTTGGTAGGATTGGCTGGTCAGTGGCTGTGTGAAGAAGGCACTGGAGTTCATTTAGGGGTATCATACAAAAAGGGTCTGAATGAATGCAATCTATAGTTGTCAAGTTGTTATTTGTGAAAAGCTCACTTTACAATTAAATGCTACGTTGTGTTGTTCTATCACACACTATCCAAATAAAACAGGAGGAAGTTTGTGTTTAAGGATTCAGGTACATTTTTCGTGCAATCTTTCCAGACTCTTCCAGACTCACGCTCCCTGTGAAGGAAGAAAGTAAACAAAGAACAGAGGGAACGAGCAAAAGGTCCCAGGAGACATTATGTACGGAAGGACAGTAGGAGGAAAGAAAGAAAGAGCACAAAAGGAAAGAGGAAAGTTAAGAAAGTCAGGGAAGGAAGAACCGGGACAAATGTGGAAGGACACAAGGAAGAATGGGGACAAGACAGAAGGTAAGACGCAAGGGTGTTAGGAAGGATGAGAAGAAGGAAAGAAAAGGAAAAAGGTGAGGCTGGAAGAACAGAAGTGAAAAGAGATACAAGAAAGAAGACTAGGGAAGAAGTGTACTAGGCAGCAAGGGAGAACAAAAGGAAAGAAGGGTACTAGGCAGCAAGGGAAGAAACTAGGAAAGAAGGGTACCAGGCAGCAAGGAGGGACACTAGGAAAGAAGGGCACTGAGGAGCAAGGGAGGACACTAGGAAAGAAGGGTACTAGGCAGCAAGGGAAGAAACTAGGAAAGAAGGGTACTAGGCAGCAAGGAGGGACAATAGGAAAGAAGGGCACTGAGCAGCAAGGGAGGACACTAGGACAGAAGGGCACTGAGCAGCAAGGGAGGACACTAGGAAAGAAGGGTCCTAGGCAGCTAGGGAGGACACTAGGAAAGAAGGGTACTAGGCAGCAAGGGAGGACTCTAGGAAAGAAGGGTACTAGGCAGCAAGGGAGGACACTAGGAAAGAAGGGCACTGAGCAGCAAGGGAGGACACTAGGAAAGAAGGGTACTAGGCAGCAAGGGAGGACACTAGGAAAGAAGGGCACTGAGCAGCAAGGGAGGACACTAGGAAAGAAGGGTACTAGGCAGCAAGGGAGGACACTAGGAAAGAAGGGTACTAGGCAGCAAGGGAGGACACTAGGAAAGAAGGGTACTAGGCAGCAAGGGAGGACACTAGGAAAGAAGGGTACTAGGCAGCAAGGGAGGACACTAGGAAAGAAGGGTACTAGGCAGCAAGGGAGGACACTAGGAAAGAAGGGTACTAGGCAGCAAGGGAGGACACTAGGAAAGAAGGGTACTAGGCAGCAAGGGAGGACACTAGGAAAGTAGGGCACTGAGCAGCAAGGGAGGACACTAGGAAAGAAGGATACTAGGCAGCAAGAGAGGACTCTAGGAAACAGGGGTACAAGGTAAAAAGGAAGGAAGAAATTAGGGCAGGAATTGGGGAAGGAAAAACAACTTTTAGATTATATAGGATAAGGGGATAAAGTCTGCAAATACAAATATTTTCAGATGTGGAAAACAAAAGCCACTTTTCCAGACTGCTGAGGAGCATGGTGGGTGTTTTATGGCTAAGTATGACTTGTAGAGCAGCTTGTCCTGTCACAAACAGCAATATGAGAAAAGGTCTTTTTTCCTCACATGATGAATATTCACTTGTCAACAAAGGATTTGTGGCAAAGAGGCGTCAGGACTCATCAGTTAAATATTCTGCGCCTGCTGATGAGGCAATGAGCTCATCGTCTTTAGTTACTCTGACGCCGTGAGCGCAGTCTATTGCACGAGTCACAAACAGTGGAGTCCTTCGTGTAGCACCAGAGGCACGAGGATAAATAATTAACGAGCAGGATTTAGCCTTACCCATGCCTGTGCGATCCCCGGGAGCGCCCAGAGTAATGGGAATAGCCAGAATAGGTGGACTCCGTATCCATGGCAATGCGGGTCTGCAGAGGCCGGCGGGCTCCAGGCAACACAGAGGCGGCTCCGCTCCACCGCCCGGCGGACGCAGCGGTACCCGGCGCGCTCGTCTCGTTAGGCTCCGAGGCGATCGATCGGCCCGCTCAGGAGGCTGACTGAGGCGGCGAGCTGCTGGCGGTCCGGCTTGGAAGCGACCCTGCGGGCGCCCGCTGAGGAGGCATCAACCTGCGGGGAGGAGAGCGAGGATGGGGAAATTTGAATTCAGAATGCGAAGCGGGCCGGGGTAAACCCGCCGACAGGCCTCCATCGGAGACCGACGGAGACGCGGGGGGAGAGAGGGAAATAACGTCTGAAGGGGAGCAAAGATGAAAATCAAGCATTCAACTCACACTCTTTTTCATCACGCATATTTATTCCCCTCATGCAAAAAAACTCTCAGATGTGCCCGTGTTGCTCGGCAGCTGCATTACCAAACTCCACAGTGACGGTACTTTTACAGGCAGCTCTAAACAGGATCCACTCCAGCTGAACACTTCATAGAAATAAAAAAAAACACACTTCAGTCCTGAAAAGAAAGCCCCTCTGGCTGGCAACTCTTATTCTGAGGCAGTATTAATCTCTGACACACAGCAAACCATCAAAGCATCACTGTAACAAGCTGGAAGAGGAACACCGCCGAGCAGTCGGTCAACTTTTAACTTCATGGTTTTTTTTCTCCTCTTGATAGTAGCTCCCTTTCCGTTTAGCTGTGAACACGTCCTGGGGGGCAGACCGTCTGCCATTACCCCCCCTCTAACATAGAAAGTACTCCTGGATCAGTGCTTCTGTGCTCTCGTGGCGTCTCTCTTTTTCAGGCTGCTTTCCATGAGCCACACCCAGGCCTGATTACAGCCAGACCTTGTAGAATCAACAAATCACTCAAACAGAACCTGTCTTACAACAAGAAGTAGCCTAGAATATGCCAAAAAGCAACACATTATGGGGCTTTTTTTTCTTCTTCTTCTTCACCAAACCGGTTCCAATGCTTAGCTGGTGGAAGTGCTACTTCCACAGGGGCGACTTCAGGCTCTCCCCATGAAATAAACGGAGCTTTCCCAGGCCCAGTTCACAGCCAGGTGTGTTTTCTTCCTGCAGTTTATTCTGAAACCACCAATCAGAGTTGAGGTAGGCCAGTGCAATCTTCCAGCTGCGCTGATTGTTTCCGCCTGAATCCATAACCACACTTTCTAACTCAGTTCTTTAACACAGCGTCAACAAACGACAGTGGCGGCATGGATGTTGGGGCATCTTTCAGCAGGGATGCTGCGATATTAATGTTGCGTGTGTGGTTAAAGTGTCTCCGTGCGCTACAACCTTTCACAAAAACACAGGATAATACAGGTGATGATCTGACAGGAAATGAATGAGACCTTTACGGCGTAACCATAGACATCATATACGTAGACGCCTCGTTGGGCGCGGGTTCGTACGTCAACGTCACCGCCATATTGTATGTGACAGAAAGAGTTCAAGTTCTGTTGTAGTGAACGTCAATCAGAGAAGATGCATCATTCCTGTGCTGCATGGAAATGTACCAACTGTTTTATATATATATATATATATATATATATATATATATATATATATATATATATATATATATATATATATATATATATATATGTGTGTGTGTGTGTGTGTGTGTGTGTGTGTGTGTGTGTCTGAATATGAAAGTCAATAGGTTAAATTCAATTCAATTTCAATTCAATTTTATTTAAATAGCACCAATTCATTAAACATGTCATCTTGAGGCACTTTACAAAGTCAAAATCAATCATATTACACAGATTGGTCAAAAATGTCCTATATAAGGAAACCAGTTGATTGCATCAAAGTCCCGACAAGCAGCATTCACTCCTGGAGAAGCGTAGAGCCACAGGGAGAGTCGTCTGCATTGTACATGGCTTTGCAGCAATCCCTCATACTGAGCAAGCATGAAGTGACAGTGGAAAGAAAAACCACCCATTAGCGGGAAGGAAAAACCTCCAGCAGAACCGGCCTCAGTTTGAACATTGTGGTCTTTATTATTTCATAAAACCGTGTCACATGTGAACCTTTTTAAGTTCTGGTATAGTCACAGATTAGGAAAAAAAATATTACGACTATAAAGCATATTCTGAGATTAAACTCCCTCTGATACTGTTTAAGTGACTCAGACTAACTGCAGATTTGCCACATTCAACATGGCGGACGCTCTGACGCATCCGCAGCATAGGCCCATACATTATCCCATTCAGCAGCCATGCCTTGAGGTCACGTGAAGCGCATGCATTGTTACTATTTGCTGGTTTAAACGCAAGTTTTAAGACTTGATCCAAGTAAAAGCTGCACCAGTTCTGCAGCACCAAAGCATGTTTTGGTGAGCCCTACCAGAACGGGGCTGTCCACCTAAAATTTACAGGCCGGCAGAGGAAAAGGGGTCAAATAGCTGGGGAGAATAGCTTCAGGACCTTGCTAGTAGCTACAGAACCTGTGTGGTTTCTCTACCGCATGCTACAGAACATTAACCAATTCCCAGACAGGCCGTGCCTAGACAGCAGAGTCTCCAGAAGCCCCACCCAAACTTCAAACGGCTTGAATTCGAAGCAAAGCCCAAGCCTTGCTCCGCATGTAATTCAGAACCACATTAAGGTCAGCATCACAGGTGGGGAGCAGGGCAACCTGGCTGTGGTGCAACTATAGGAAGTGAGTAAACATGATTTGCAAATCACTAAGTAAGGCATGAGAGCTGGGAAAAGGTGTTGGGGAGGCGCGTTTGGCTCGGGGTCAAATCTAACTGCATATTTGTGAAGGACGGCGAAACATGAGTCAGACACCTCGGGGCGTGCTTTGATGTAGCGAGCCTGCGGGACGCACATGCACACATATAATCACAGCCTGTCACCGCACTGAGGAAATTAAAACCTGACCAACCTTGGAGTTGGTCAGAAAATCTCCACGATGAGCGCCAAAAATCGCTGCTTTACTCACCCTACACAGGGAAAGGTGCTCTAAGATTGTTGTGCAAAGCGTAAAAAAAAAAAGGCCAGTTCTGAAGAGTTTCTGATATTTGAGTCACTCTGCTCTGCGGGCCCGAGTGTGCGCATTGCTTTCATGGTTGTAACAGGATCCTGAATAGGCTTTGCGGGTTGTGTAACTGCATACTTGGATCCCCGCGCTTGTAAATCATTTTAACTGGCTGAATCATCCGCGCATGTTAAAAAACAAAATCCGTCCTTAACTGGTTCTTAACGGCCTCCCAGGGGGCCCGCCCCGCCGGCGATCCCCGAGAGTCCTGCTCAGAGCATCGGACGCTTCTCCCAGAAATTAGAGGCTCGCTAGCATGGGTTCACACGCCGACTCAAACGGGGTGTGAAAAAGGGGATTCATCTTGGCCACGAGAGATAAACCACGCTGCTGAGGCTGCAGTGGGAACTACAACACATGCATTTTCTATTTTTTTCAGATAGAATATTTGGATCCACGTCCCTTTCTTCTGAATCCACTAAATAAAACCCAGTGCAACAAATTTCATCATACAAGAAAACCTCTGAGTTTACGCAGCCTTTTCCTGGGCTCACCCTGACCACTCAGCAATCTCCCCTAGAGTCCCGTTCACCCGGTTACGCCAATAACTGTGCATACATCCTTACAGCCTTATGCAGATTGGCAAACAACTTGGGGTCAAGAGGCCATGCCTAGGGGTCCGTCGACATGCGGCGTGAGAGAAGGCTGGAAGTGAACCCACGACTTTTTAATTGCGAGATTACAACCGAGTTGCTCTCAGCTTGAGGCGTCACCTCGTCTCCTCTCTCCCCTCGTCCTCCTCCCCATCTTTTTAAGTCTTCCGACTCCAGCAATGAGCACATTGAGCGCCTGGGACCTGACGGACCGATACGTAAGTAGTGGCGTCTGGCATCTTACCATCACTGTGGTTACCGCCTTGTCCTGCTCTCAGAGAGCGCCCCGCGCAGGTCCCGTGTGATTCGCTAGAGGTTCGTCGCCCGGCAGGACAACAACCCTGAACACAACGAAAGAGCAGCAATGAAATGGCCCAGATCCCGACGATCGTGCCCCACTTTTGTTGGTTTGTCAAATAAAACACAGTGATGTTTGACGTTCTGAGGTGAAGAAGTGCTAGCCTCGTGAGACCATCCTGATCTCGCGAGCTTTCAAGGTTTCACTCGCAGATCAGTCTGGCTACTTTCCGTTAAAGAAAATTTGGAGCCGTTCACCAAACGAACGTCCAATCAGCGTTGGCTTTGAGGCGGGTTGAGGTGTGACGCAACGAGAAGCGCGACAGTTCAGTCTAAAGAACATGGCGGCTTCAGCCGATGAAACTAGCGTTAGCGTGGCTATCAAGCAAGTTTTATCGGAATTACAGAGTATTTCTTTGCTGAGCTAACGAGCCTTTACCTGCAGCAGCAAGAGTAGCTTGGCTTGTGGTTGTGTTTTCGTCGTCGCTGTTACGTGCGACGACGAATCTGATTGGTTCATTTGGCCCGTCTATCACCAACATAGGCCAATCAGCTAACCAGTATTTTCGCCCCTTCCCAAAATTACTTCAACGGAAGGTTTCCAGATGGATATGCGGAGCAAATCCACCTGGCAGAGTCAGGTTAAAGAAGTGTAAGGTATGAGCACCTTGGAAAGGCACCGCACGCACCTTTCAAATCATCCCTGCATTGGCGAGCTTCACGTGTCGGAGCAATTTCCAACATGAACACCTGCCTCAACCCTGTTAGAAGCAAGAACCCGCCACTAAACGAGGGATTAATGAGGTTAAATGAGTGTGGGACTCGTTTTCAGGGAAGAGCAGCTAGGTTAAAAGCCAGTTCAGTATCTGCCACTGGAATAGAGGATTTCCTAAGCTGACCGTTTTAGTTACGTCAGTTTAGTCAACGTGAGCCCAAAGCAACCCCGGCGCTGAGCTTTCACACCACAGCGTAACAGGATACGCCAGAGTGCTCTGTGTCTTTGCAGAGGCAGAAAAAAAACATAAACGGGCAAGTGGAACCAAATCGGGAGCTGAAACAGGAATCCCCTTCTGCGGGAGGGAGCGAGCTGGGACCCCCGCTGGGCTGCAGCATGTGGTGGAACAGGAACCCAGCAATCGAGCTTGAAGAGTACACACTGCAAAAAGAGAACTAAAAATAAGTAAAATTTTCTTGATTTGAGCAGGTAAATAAAATTATTTGCCAATGGGATGAGTATTTTTACCCCTAAAATAAGATAATTAGATATTCCGCACTTGAAATAAGACGATGGAGATGAATTGTTCTTATTTTAAGTGTATAAATCTTATTCCATTGGCGAATAATTTCTTATTTTTAGTTCTATTTTTGCAGTGCAGCAGGACCTGACTGGACCCAGACTTTATTTAAGGGTATTAGAGTAGGAGGGCCAGATTGTAAATCTACGCCCTAATTTTTAGCATTTTTTGAAAAAATGTCCCAACGTAATTATGCACCACTTTGAGCCGCTCCAGTAAAACACAACGCAGTCTGTGGCTCTTCTGCGAAGGACTCCGCATAAACTTGTACGGTGATACAAGCTTACCCCTGAGACGAGGAAGACTCTTTCGCAAACAGAAAGGATAAGAAAAGCCTTTCATCTTAAGAAAAAAACCAGCAGCAGAGCCCCGGGCCGTCTGCTGTCAGCGGCTGGTAGCCAACAGTCCCGCGCGGCTCCACGTTTCCCCTCACGTCCAATCAAAGCAGCTGGCAGGGTCGGACCGTCGGCAGCTCCAGCGGATGCATGTAAGCGCCTTCCCCTTGCACTCCGACATGCTGACTTTGGCAAAGTGTCAAGCAGCTTCACTCGAGTCGGTCTGAGCCGCCCTGCTGTCGTGGTTGCGAAAAGAAGAAAAGGGAGATTCACCTTCCTGCGATCATTAAGCGGGAGAAATTAGAGGGACGTGCAGTAAGGCGGAGGATGCGTGATGCTAGAGGCCCGTTTCTCCTCCGAAGGAAAAGTCCTTCTACAAAAATAGGACTATCCACGTCCCAAAAGATTAATAAAGGTCCTCAAATTAAGAGTTTGATTTAATGTCTCTAAAAAGAAAGAAATCTAGTTTTCTTGGTTGCAAGATGCTTGAATTGGTACCTGAAGCCCTCCAGTGGATTATAGAGCCTTCAATCAAACCAAGGGAGACAGACTGAAATGCTTTTTACGATAAAAAACATGAACATATAACCCTTATTCTCCATTCTCTTCACTGGCTCACCCTCTCTGCTCGTATCATCTACAAAATCTCTCTGCTTACCTTCCCGTGCCTGCATGGTAACGCGGCCCCTTATTTAAAAGACCTGCTCATCCTTCAACGTCCCTCACACCCTCTCCATTCTCCCAACACCGACCTTCTACACATTCTCAAGACTCGATCCCGTACCATAGGATTTTTCCTGAGCCGCCCCACGGCTCTATAACTATCCGCCTCCACATCTGAGGTTTCTACACATTTTCAAACGGGCCTTAAAACCTTCTTTACCCAATGTTTTAATGGCCTCCTTTAAATGCTTTGTTTTGCTATTAGTTGTCTTGCATTAATTGGCCTCGAAGCTTTTACTTGTGTATTTTATCTGCATGTTAATGTCGTTGTTGTTTCGATATCGACTGTAGCACTTAGAGATTAGCTGGAAATGTAAAGCGCATCACAAATAAAATGAGTCTTTTATTATTTGTAGTGACTATTTGTCCATAAAAACCACACCGGAAAAATACGTAAGCGCGACCAAACTCAAGGTAAATGTAACTGAAACAGTGACCTGATGCATCGTGGGTTGCTGGTTTACGCCGTAAAATGGTCCAAAGAGGCAGTTCTGAGGTGGGTTGATTCCAAGTTGGCAGGCAAACAACACGGTAGAGGTCGACCGATTTATCAGCTGGCCGATATTTTTGGACGATATTTGCGTTTTCTTCCTGTATTGGTATCGGCCGATGCTGATTCATAGCGTATTCAGCAGCCATGCTTTGAGATCATGTGACGCGCATACGTTGCCACGCCATCCCTGGCAGAGAGTGGATGGTAATGTTGTAAGACTGGGTGCCGATGACAAAAGTACGTTTTCAACTTCTAATGTAGTTTTAAACTGTCTAATGTAGCTGTGTCGGCCCTTTGAGAGTCTGCCTCCGTCTCACTGTGCATCTAAAAACCCACGTCTGACCTCCAGCTGGTGCGCTATTGGTAATAGTACTTACCAATCACTACGCATACAGCATCTAACGCTACAGAAAACAATGTCCATACACTGCAACGGTGGTCAGTGTTTTTTTTCTTCTCCTTCTTACCATTGAACTAAAGAAGCTCTTTTCTCACTGTGACACGGTCATTAGTGCGAGCAAAGCGCTGCCATTTTTTTTCTTCTGTGTAGCTTTCAAACTGTGGTCTGACGCTGATTGTTAATATTGGCTGGTTTAAAGTCAAGTTTTGAGACTTATGTAAAATTTATTATCATTGTCCTTTTTATCATTTAAATACAGGAAGAAAAAACAATATCGGCCTAAAAAGATTTGGCCCAAAAAAAAATCTGCAGCACATATCAGGTATCGGTTAGACTGATGTCAGAATAATCGGTATCTGTATCGGCCTTAAAAAACCTGGATCGGTCAATCTCTCCTGCTCTGGCTTCTCTATAACAATCTGACTGACTGACAAAAAAAAACATCTGACCACCCACTTGCCTGCAGACCCACCTGAAGCCTATGCCCCTAACAAAATAAGCATATAAAATAAACAAGTTACTAATAAACAAATGTATTCTACATAACTATAATTAAGCAAAAAAATACTAACTAGAAGTCAATCAACCAGAAAAAAAGCACATTAATAAACGAATCAACTAAATTCAGAAACAGCTCCTACATTCGTATTATTAATATTAAAAAAGAAAACCTAAATAAATTGTCTCTATTAGGGCAGAACACCATCAGAAAACATTGTGACGGCGATATCAGGTGTGATATACGCATGTTTTCTTCTTTCCTCTCTTTCTAGGTGAGTATTGCGCATGACGATACATTTGTGATAAATTGTGCAGCTCAAGTCCCCATGGCACATGTGGCACCAATTGATCAGCAAGTAAACGCGATCTGCCGCTTTGTGGGCGAACGTTCCCTGATTGGTGAAGATCTATATCTGCCCTGCAGTGAAGCAAACCTGACGCTCCTGTTGCGTTAAAATCTCTGGAACGAGGCACGGATTAGATGTAGCGGAGGTTTTTTTATTCGTTTATGGTGCTCTTGCAACAGAAATTACAACTGCACCTTCAACTAATAAAAAAAAAAAATACCTTGTTTCTTCTCATTAAAATCAAATCTGACTAAAGCGGCTAATCCGTGTTATTTTCCCGTGCTGAGCTGATCGGGACTAGTTTACGAGGCCGACCTTTTCCGAAGCCGCGCCGGGATGGGAGGCGCACGGCTCGGTCACACCCTGACCCCTCGCTCCCCTGCGCCCGGAGGTGAACTTTCACAGGCTGGACGAGAGATTAAGGCAAGTCTGGCTGCGGCGGTCACGTGATCAGGAGTTACTGAACCGCGGAGGTTGACCCGGTCCTCAACCTCTCTGAACGCGTGGGAGTCGAGGAAAGGACGAGACGGGCGCCTCCGGTTTCCTGCTGTACGGTAGCAAATCAGGCATCTAATGAACCAATATAGAGTATAATTATGAAGTCAAAGACAAACCCCTTTACTGTAATGCCCCCACATAAAAGCCAGTCTATCCAACTGCCTTTAGAATCCCCTGAATCAGCAAATAGTCTGCCTGTGCAGGATTTGATATCAGCATAAATACAACTGCATGGTGAAAGCCTCGACCCAAACTGACAGGCTGGACAAGGAGAACATTCATCAGAGATGCAGGTCTATGCTAACCCCCGTGATGCTAACCACAGCCCAGGCGGCAGCAGCTGTCTGCAGGGCGACTATTGGCCAAGTACTGCACAGGTCTGCGCTTTAGGGAAGAGCGGCAGGAAGAGAGCCACCAGGAGTCCGGTTTGAATGCCGCCGCACGCCACGCGGAGGAAACGATAACCCCGTGGACAGGGGCGGTTCTAGACGGGGGCCAACAGGGGCCCGCGCCCCTGTAGAAATGGCCTTGGCCCCTGTACTAAAAGCATGATGTTAAATAAACTTCTCATAATTATTTGCAATGGCAAAGAAACCATAACTGATTGGTCACTTTGACCAATATTATTTTTTTACCTATACAGCTTTACTCTAAAAAGAATTTAAAACTTAAGATGTTTCACGTTTAGCTTTAGCCGAAAGTTTTCAACTGCTAGATCAGGGGTCTGAAACCTGCAGTTCCAGAGCCACAAGTGGCTCACTTAATATTATTACACAGTTAAATACTGCTATTTTATTGTTTTAAATGTTTTTTGTTCTGTGCCCCTGTGAGAAAAACACTGGCCCCCACCTTGCCCCCCCCCCTGGTAAATTTGGTCTAGAACCGCCCCTGCCCGTGGAAGAAGCTGCTCCAGGTGGTTGGGGAGAAAAGCTCTGGATAATTGATGGCCTGACGTGAGAGAAGACTTTTATCGGTGATGAATCTGAGCTACCGGCACGCAGCTCATTTGCCCGTCTCGGCGACAGCTCTGCCTCTCGCCTCCTGCCCCCATAGCCACGCAACACCCTCATAGCGGCGCCTGCATTATCGCAGCGATGACACGTCTCCTCATGCGGTCACACGGGACGAGTCGCTGCCGGAGTCCTGACCTGGTCACGGAGGCAGGGAGACGACGGCAGGCCCTGTTGGCCCTGGAAGCCACTGGATACTCCCAATCCACATCCCCCTGCTCCCATGTTAATTACAGATCCTTATCAACACCCCTCCCGTCTGCAGCGAGCATAAGCCATGTGGCGGTGACTCGCTCCAAACCCCGCGCCCCGTTCACAGTTGGCCTCTACCTGTTGCATTTTTTTTTTATTTTTTTTTGCCCCAGCTGTTACTAGGCAACCACTGTGTGCTGATCCTTGCTCACAGGTCGGATGTTGACGACTGCGGGAGCTGCCGATTGTTACAGCTCGTCTGGTTGGCAACCGTTTAAAGGAAAATGGCAGGGGGGGGAGGGCATCTTTCGCTTTACGCGTAAAAATCAATCGGGTCGCAAGCTTGAACGCACGGAAAGGCAAGAGCACGCCGAGCCCTTTCCCAAAGAATTCACACTTCTGAGCAATTCGTCGTGTTAGGAAAGGCTCGACAGACAGTGTTGCTGAGAAAACCTCTGGGGCGGACCGGATTTTTGAAGGCAGCCGGGTTCTCTGGGTGTTTTTTTTTGCGGGTATCAGAGTGAAAGGGGGCTGAATGCAAATGTCTGCCACGCTTCTCAGAATAAAAATAAAAGGCAAACCTTGCATAATTTCCTTCCACTCCTAAATTATGCTCCCCCCCCCCCCCCACCCCCGTTTTCCGTCTGGTTTTTACGCAGGTTTTTAGAGGCATGTGTTGTAAATAGTTGTGTTTTGGGGCCAGCTTTAAAGAAAATGACTTTCCAACCTTCTTCTACCTAAGGGAGAAGTATAAATCAAGTTGAACCGAGTATTCTACTCACATTCAGCATGTATTTGTAAACCGTTTCCGGTTCATTTTGTTTCTTAACTCAAACATAACGCGTATAACTTCCTCCGCTAATAACTCGGTACTAGCAGCACAGCGGAAGGCCAGAAGCGTGTTTCCATGAGAGCAAGGAAGCTAAAACCGTTTTAACTGAATGTTTCAGATAATCAAGCAATCAGCAAGAGATAATCTGGTAAACACAAAATGCAGTTTTCAAATGTCGTTTCTTGGGTTTTTGGCGGCGATGTCTGATCACACCTGGCCCTATGTGGGGGGAGGGGGGGGGGGGGGGGTTGCATATTCCCCTAATCTTAATTACTGGTTTTGCCACTGCGGTTTTGCGTTGTCATGGCTGCCAATGAGTCTTTAACATCACTGTGGAGGACTTCTGGCCCACTTTCCTTTGGAGAATTGTTTCAATTACGTCAAAGTGCCAAGGGTACAAACAGCCTGTTTAGGATCAGGCCACAGCATCTCAACTAGATTTAAGTGCCCAACCTCTTTTGGTCGAA
The DNA here is from genome assembly GCF_011125445.2 of Fundulus heteroclitus. Classification (NCBI taxonomy): domain Eukaryota; kingdom Metazoa; phylum Chordata; class Actinopteri; order Cyprinodontiformes; family Fundulidae; genus Fundulus; species Fundulus heteroclitus. Next base: position 19,594,998 of record NC_046384.1, on the reverse strand, counting down.
TCAACAGAACTGAACTTAAAAGGAAATTTGGTCTGCCGTTGTAGGTACCAGATTGACTCGGGCTGCCAGATTGGCTCGGGTGCTACCCGATGACGTCTACATATGGCAACTCAACTCAAACAAACTAGATTATGCCTGCGGTCTCCATTTGTTACAAATCAATTTTATTTTGTTAATTTACGGTTATTTTCCTGTAAATTAGTCGAGGCATGAAAACTTTTAACATCATTTTGGAATACTTGTGTGGTAGTCGGACAATTTAATCAGTAATTTTGCAGGATGAAAGAAGTTACAACCATAGAGAAATTCAATTCCTCCAATTTTTTTTAAGTTGTGAAGGGAAACTAAACCATAAACTCATTTCATTTTTAATAAAAGTCAGCAGCCAAATTTTATTTTATCACGGCATTCATCACTGTAAAATCAATAACGTTCATTCCTCCTTTTTGTACTGATGTTGTTCTTTCTGATCACATATTTTTTTATTATTCCAGATGAAATTGTGATGAATTTGATTTTTTTTTTATTGTGGTATTTGGTACAATTAAGATATATGCTGGATAAATTAGTCTGGCTAGCCCTTCCATTTTTGTTAACAATATTCTTCCAAACATTGAGCCAATTGTCAAATATTTGTTGTTGTTTTTTTATTTATTTGTAAAATGGCTTGAATATTTGTTCAAGCTTTTGAGAAAAAAGAAACCGCTAAATTAACTTAATAAAATTGATTCGTTACAAATGCAGACCGCGGGCTCTATGTAGTTTGTTTGAGTGGCGTTGCCATAAAGTGACGTCATCGGGAGGCGCAGGGACCACGGCGATTTTCTTCGTAAAATTGTCCGTTTACAAGCCGCAATCCCGCTCTCGAATAAAACCTACACCCCGCTATAATTACTTTAGTAAGTCGTCCAGACCAATTACAATATTTTGCGCAATTGAGCAAACGTTAAACCAACAATGTATAGTGACGTCATCAGAAGGCGCAGGACCCGAGTCAATCTGGCAGCCCGAGTCAATCTGGTACCTACACCGTTCTTTAGGTATTATTCTGGGTTATTTTCTGAAATTCAGGATGCGTTTAAGCTCCAAGTTAAAAATTGCTTTGTAATTCCAAACTTAATGGCTTTATTTCCCATCTTGGTTTATTTATATCAGGGGAAGGGGTGTTTTTTTTTTTTTTCCGTTTTGGTATCGTTTAGCTAGCTTCATGCGGTCCTTCAAGTTCTATTTAAGCTATTTAAGCTATTTTTGATTCTATGTGTCTTGGTGTGTCTTGGGAGACTAAATACAAAAAAGAGTGAATCAAGCTAAATTTGTTAGTTACCAAAGAGGGACTAACATTTGCACATAGCACTAACATAATAGGGAGGTTTGAATAGCTTTCTGATTCCTTTGGAAAATGAATTCATCATTTAAAAAGTGCTTGTCACATTTCAATCTGACACATACTTTTTCCCCAGCTTCAGAATAGTAAATTATGCTCACATGCATATGTCCAAATATGCGTTATGTTTAAGTGGCTTTTTGGCTGCTTACCGAGGAGGAACACTTGTTGCCAGACGCCTTGTGTGACGTCACAAGAGGCATGTGCAGGGAGAAAGCTTGTTTTTGGGGTAGGTTTGGTCTTTTGAGGAATAAAACCTAAAAACACAATAAATAGAAACTCTGAATATGATGTATGTGTGTATAAAGAGGACAAACTAAATTTTAGTGAGTTTTGTCGGTTCAACAGAACAAAGTCCTTCTAGCGCCTTTAAAAGTAGCCAGCTGAACTATCTGACCGGAACCAGGTTTGCCCACCTTTACCCTACCTGTGACCCAGCGGCGGGCGAACCTGCAGGCAGGAAACTCCCTGGTTCCACCGTGGCCTCCGGTGCCCCCGCTCCGCCTCCCCCCCGGCTTACTCGTTTCTCTTTTTAAACACCAACAACAATAAAACAAACCACCAATATTACAAATTCGCGTCCAAACCGCTTTTACGGCTGGTCGTCGTGGACAGGGAGCTCGGGTCTCGCGTTAGTTCCCGTCAACTCCGCCGCCGCAAGGTTTCCAAGCGGTACAGCCGAGCTGCGGCGCACCGGTCGGGGGGTTGAGTGCGGCTCCATTCAGCCGTGAAAAGCGCTGCTGAGTCCCCCCTCTAGTCTCGCAGAGCTTGGGAGACTTTCTGCCCGACCATGACGCTTAAAGTCAGCATTTATGTTCGCAAAAAACTCGACACTGAAGCGAAATGTGTATGAACCCGGTTAGCTGTCCGTGTTGATCCAGTTTCACATGAAAGTTGAAAGCATTCTCTTCCACACAGGTAGGAAACACACCAAGGGCGTGTTCCCAAGTCTGCCCTTTCAACTACAACAAAAAAAAAACATACACACTAAGCCTATTACAGCTAATATCTATTAGCACAAGCAGCTAGAAGAGCTAACCCACATTCTTATGCGCGTCGGGGACGTTTATAACGTTCAACGCCGAGCTGCAACACACAAGTGGGTCCGCACGGCAACATCTGCAGACCAGTAAAAAAAAAATCAGCTGTTATGGAAACGCAGCTCACCCTTTGTCGGCGGAGATATCATATCATGGCCGCAGTTGATCATTTATCCGGGTTGTAAAAAGAAACAGTTCGCGGCGAGGTACAGCTGGAGACAGCCTGTGGTAACCAGGAATCACCCTGGCAGTCAGGAATTTCACAGGGGGCAGTTCTCCTCGGGAAGACGGGGGTGGTGGTGTAGTGCCTACACGTGGCGGTAGGGGGCGTTTTACCCCCACCAGGACCAGCGCTTCATCCACACGGTAGGAGCACGCTGCCTGTGAACTTATTTGCAAAAGTATTCACACCCCCTTGAACTTCAAATGTTGCAAAAGACTTCAAAGCCTTTTGGAGTTTTTTATTTGACACAAAGTAGCAACTAATTGTGAAGTGGAAGGAACATTTGGGATGGTTTTCCGACATTTACCACAAATGCAAATCTGAAAAGTGCGGCACGCATTTGTAATCGGGTACAGTGTCCCAGCCTTTCTTTTTCACTTCCTGTGAGCGACACGAGTTTGCAGTTGGGCCGGCCATCACTTCACACTACCCAACTGCTTCCAGATGCGCCAAAGAAATTAAAGGTGCATAGCCATGTTATTAGATATTTTTATAAAATGTATACATCAGTAGCTCACATTGGTTGCATACAAAGTTTTTCTGAAAGATAATCCCGTCCTGCTGGCGTATTAGTTGTTATTTTGGCATTTTATGCTTTGTTCTTGCTCAATGTGTTAGTAAATAAAGCCCTTTTGTGTTTATTTATGATTTTAACGGAGGTACCTCCTGTGCATGCACAGCAGGGGTTAAAAAAAAGGAAGCGGCTAACGGCTATTAGCATCTCCCGGCGAAAACAATGAAGAAAGCTCCAAGATCCAGTGAAAAAAAAAGGTGCAAAAAAATATGATTCCAAGAAGGAAAAGACTGGAACATCGCTGGGAATCTAATCTGAACATTGGTGTTCACTGAAGCGGACGCTAAACCCGCTGAGGATCTGATGTGACCGCAGAGCTGATTGGCGTCAGTAAATGTTCTGATATGAGGCTCTTAAAGTTGCTGTAGATCGGCGTATTTGATTAATGACGGTCTTCGATTATAACAGATTATTTTGAGCAGTATGAAGATTAAAATGGGATTTATATTTGTGAAAACCGTGCTTCTTTCTCCCCTTTTCCCTCCACGTCACCCGTATGCACGGCCATGTGTTTGTCCGTGGCATAAAACCCAGAGACGAGATGGGAAAAAGTTGGAAAGCGTAGACTTTCCGAGGACCGTTATTCACTCACAGCACAAGAACCCGCCCATTTTCCTCCTCAAACGGGTAATGTTTTTGTCACAGTCGGTGAGGCAGAATAAGGTAAACAGTTGACACTCGGCCTAAGGCAGCCAAACAAAGAGTGGAGCGATAACAATCTGCCTCGGACTCAGTGGGTGAAAAGAGAAACACTGAAGCCAGCAAAGCCTTCAGGCCACCTCAATCTAGAAAAAAGAACATCATCTTTTGCTTTTGGGGCAATCATTTTTCTGCATGACCAAATTTAGTCGGGACTGTTAGTTTACTCACTCGGGGCGCTGGTCCACTTGCTCACCTGAGGGAAATGTGGTTATGTGACTCTAGTTGATAATATGTAACGGCATGAAATCGCCGGGAGTGATCTTGGTTTGATCAAGAGGCAACATCTGGCATAATTCGTGTCCACTTTCCCAAACTGGGAAGAGGACCAAAGTAAATGGAAATGAGGTTTAATGTAAGTTTTTTCAGAAAATAACAATTACATTATGCATTAAATTGTAGCATTTTTATAAATGTCTAAGATTTATGTAACTACAACATAAAAACTAACTGACAGGTACATGGCTACAATTTTTTCCCCCCAACAGTATTGAAATCGAGATCCTTTAAATCGAGATTAAAAACACGTTTAAAATTGCCTTTGAATGTTCAAGTTAAACCGTTTTACTGTTTCTAAATGTTCTTTTTTTGTTTCTACATTCTATCCCTACTTGCTTTTATTCCTATATTTTAATCATGTAAAGCACTTTGCATTGTCTCTGTACTGAATTGTGCTATATAAATAAACTTGCCTTGCCTTGCCTTGCCTTGAAATGGAAGCTGAAAGGGACAAAATTGAGACACATTGGTACAAAATAAGGGCTTAAATTGGCAAGGTGACGTATTGACTTGCAGCTTCCTGATTTAGTATCTTAGCATTCCTTCTTTCTTTCATTCACAATAAATGCCTCTATATCAATGGTAAGCTTTCAAACCAGCATTACCCCAATCTGGCTGTTTATGTCAACACTATTCAATTTGATTCAGTTCAATTCTATTTATATAGCACCAATTCACAATACATCATCTCAAGGCACTTTGCAAAGTCAAATTCAATCCAGACAGATTGGTCAAAAACTTTCCTATCTAATTATCTAGTTGATTAATTTATATCCTGCACGTTTTGGGTTTTTAAATTTTTTTTATTCCGCTTATAAAATGTAGACCTCATGCTGTGCATCCAAATTATTTGTTTGCAGTAATATGCAGTTCACTTTTTTTCAGTTTGTTTTATTTTTCTTAAGACATTTTTCATTTTTTATGGCGGCATCAAGAGCGTGTCCAACACAAATTGCATGTTGTAATGCACCGAAACAACAAAATCTCAATGCAAGGAGGAGTGAATACCGTTCAACTGCAAACAAAGACTGTAAAAGAATATACCCCCCATCATCTGACGTTTCCAAATTTGTCACATTTCTCGTATTCTTTATTTTGCATCGCAAAATAAACCAATTTTAGCCTGTTTATTCCCTCTCTAATACACAAGGCAACAGATGCCTCCAGCAATTACATGCCTGTATAAAAATCAATGATTTGTCCTCCTTTGAACCGCATCTTTACCATTACTCACAAGCGCACACGCACACGCACACACACTTACACACACACACACACACTCACACACGCACTTTGATGCATCTCATCTGCTACAGAGCATAGTAGGGGTCATGACTGGAGCATGACCCCTGAGCTTCCATGTTTATAACCCCATGAGGACACTGGCTCCATACGAAGGATGGGGGGGAGACTGAATTGTATTATGAAAACACATTTTGAGGGCTTTCCGTTTCAGCCAATATTTTTATTAATCAACAATGGTCGATTTCTCACCTAAAGATTTCGAACCATTTATTTGTACAGCCCTTTCCACATCCACAGTTATGGTGACCAAAGTGCTTAACTAAATCAGTATACCAGCAGGTTGAAACAAGGTAAGTAAAACAAAACGGGTAAGCCCAGAAGTGCCACCACATTTCTAATTTTGAAAAAGCCTGCCTGAAATAAGGCCAAGTTCAGTTATAGAGCAAAGTTCTAGTGGTAGAGAGGCACAGAAAAAGCTTTGATACCCCAAGGTTTGTGCTTTGTGCATGGAACCGTGACTAAATATCACAATCTGGGTGATACCCACAGGTGCTTGGATCCAGGTGCTTGCTTACAGAAAAACCCTATAATTAGCTTTTATCTGCCACTAAATACATCTTGTATTAAATCATATTGTGTGTTTTTTAGTGATGTTATCAAAAGGTGTTGATTAGTTGATTACTTTAACAAGTTGGGCTCTCTGTTTGTTTTTTTCCCTGAATTGCTGACTGTGCAATGTTTTACGCTTCCATTAGACTAGTAATATCTGAATCTGCATGTTTTCCTGTTAAAACTGGTTTGACAAATAAAATTAAAAAATCTGAGCATTTAAAAAAATAGGTTGGGATTTAAGAAATTCAATTTAGTACATCCTAACTGCTACACTTTTCTTCTTAAAAGAATTTAATAATATTATTAACTGAGAAATTACATATTTTTTATCAGTCAGAAATTTATAATTTTATTTATCTTTTCACTGTTTCTCTAATGTTGTACTTAATTTTCTCTAAGTCATTAAATTGAGTAAAGTTATACAAATAGTTTGAGTAATAATTTAGAACAATGATATTTTAAAAACCAGATTAAATTTAAGTGTTAGAGAGCTGTTAAACCTATCATACTTGTTTTCTATTAGAAATATTAAGGTATGATACAAGAAATTTTTAAAGGAACGCCTTTTCAGTACATTTGAAAAGTTGGATTCAAGATAATAAAACTAAGTGTCTTTAAATTGCATACAATAAGTTCAAACAGATTAAAGTCTACTGCAGAATTTTAGTAATTCCAGAATAGTCTGTTTTTAAATTTAGACTTAAATTTAGACTTTACTTAGTATAGCTATAATTGTGGGACTTTATTGATTAATTTAGGTTTCATTAATATTAAAGAGTGGAGATTCTGTATGACAGTTGGTCACAGCTTTGCAAAGGAATACTTAAGGATTTCAGATAGTTTATGATTAGAGTGCCACCATGTGGTCAGAGTTTATAACTGCAGTAGTGGCGGCTGACAGATGTACATCAATTCTCGACATCTGGCGTACAGTGAGGCGTTTACCTTTTATTCATCACCATCTACACGACTTCTTATAATTTTATACCAATTGTATTTATGTGTCCGTTTATGGAGGGGGAAAAAAAGGGGATAACCGGAGAGTCCTCTGCCTCTGTTGGAATCGATTAGCTGTAGTGAAAGCTCTGAAATCTCGTTAGCAGCTGAATGAAAGCGCGAGGCTCCAAGGCACGAGCGACGTCCGACCGGCAGCAGCAGAAGCAGCGGCGCGTGCTGTCACTTTTCACGTTCCATTCAAAGCGGGACGCGCACGCAGATGGCTCGTGTTGAGATAGCGAGGCGCAGCAGACCCCCCCCCCCCCCCCCCCTTTACCGGAGATCAATTCGATTTGGTGTCCGGAAGATGGATGGATCCCCCCCCTCAACGACGTGGAGTTTATGAGTTTAGCGGGGTTTTTTTGGTAAATAGGGGAGAAAAATGGAAGCGTGTAAAAATGAAGACGAAGTGGGAAGAGATGGAGTTTATGAGACCCCACGCATACATGCAGAGGAAGACAGAGGGGAGGGGGGCCCACAGACCGATGGATGGAAGTTTTCACATGAGGCGCCCCAGCAGCTTGTAGCCCAGATATGAGTTATATTTATGAGACACGCTCTTGGAAATGTTTATCAAAAAGTTTGATTACAAGATTTGAAAAAAAGGGTAAACGGTGACTTATGTCACTTGTTAAATATACTGTAAAGTCAAATAAGATTTAAAAAAATAATAATTCTCACAGACCGAAACAGGTGGTTTATACAGACAAATACGCCAGTCAGCTTGGACCAAACACTTTAGGGTGTCTGCTAGCAGTAAGCATGGGTGGGTGCATACTCTGAGAATACTTAGTGAATCCAAGCAGGACTGAAGCTGTGGGGTCACCTGAACAGGACTGCTGACAAGGGTCAATCAGAGAGACAACGCTCTGTAAGCAGACATACAGAGTCAGATATAAGTCAGACTCAGATTAAGATTCAGACTTACCTGAATGATCCCAGGGGGAAATTACTTTTGTTACATGCTCCAGAATACACACATTGTTATATATATATTTACATTTAATGTGGCCAGGAAACCAAGATATGTCGCTCCCCATCCCTCACTCCACTGCATTCTGGGGGATAATAATAATAATAATAATAATAATAATAATAATAATAATAATAATAATAATAATAATAATAATAATAATAATAATAATAATAATAATAATAATACATGCACAACTTAATATTTAAACACCCTTTTAGAAAGTTGGGAATGGAAATTAATTCTATCTAGTGAATGTTAAAAAAAAAACTTCTTTGGAACTACTAAAGATTCTAAAATGTACATAAACACCAGGATCCTCTCAGGTCAGATTGTATAAAACTGTATAGTTCTAACTAAAATCCTTGATTTTATTTATTTATTTTGGCATTACTTTGACAATCCAGATAAAAAAGAAGCATCTATTGCTAAATGAAGCACATTCACAGAATAGACCAAACTAAGGAAACTCCCCCAGTTTATAACCCCCCCCCCCCCCCCCCCCCCCCATTTTTACATTTTTTTTAAATTACAAGTTTGGGGAACAAAGGTGGACTTTGTGAAATTCATGAAATCCTGTAAAGCCTTTAGGGTATGTGTGTTGTTGAATTGGGATCAAGGGTGTGTCACTCACAATATTTGACCGGCACATTACTTTTACCATAAGTCACCATCTCTTATACCATGGTCTGGGTGAACACTCGATTCTGATTGGCTGCCGGGTGTCCGTTTAAAAGTCTTATAGGACGCCTATAATAAAGTTCCGGTCTAATATTCTAAATTATTGTGCCGCCTCAAATGTTAGCTGGTAACGACAAGGCAGTTGGTGCTGGTTACCTTGGCAACGCGTCACAACTAGACAAAAGTTCCCCACTGGGGTCGCAGGGTGGCGCCTTTTTTACATTCAGTGCCGGAAGTACACACCGGAAGTCGCTGCTAGTCACTCCCAAAATGTTTATAGTTTTGAAATACCTGATCGCCTGACTGTATCTGATGTTGTTCATGGCTTCTATAAACTTAATTAATAATTAATTAATTAAAATAATAATAAAGTGACTCATGGAATCGCTGAAAGTCAGTTCCAATCAGAAGTCGTTTGGTCCAAACAGAAAGTTAATAAATTGGATTAAATCCGCCAACTTTAGGTTTAGGTTTTTTATCCACCAACGTCAGAGTTAGGCCTTAGAGGAAGGGATAAACCACGGGTATTAAATTCTGCTTAGGTGTTAAATCCACTGACGTTAGGTTTCTTTACGTTCCTCCTGGTCTCTGCATACTATAATGTCCAAAACTTCCGGGATGAACTTCTGGCATTGATTTTAAAAATGAGGCCTGTGATCGCAGCAGCGTGCCTATCGATAATCGTGAGCCCTTTTTCAACCAGGGACTAGGGCAAGCCTTTTAGTTTCAAGCATTCAGCATGTCGAGTTGAGGGAATTTCCATTTCTGCCGGTAGATTAGTGCAGCATGAGATTAGCTGGTTTATGAAGTTTTGCAATAGATCAGTCGCACTCATGCAGTATGCTGCGGTACGCTGAGTTTTTAAGTCATATTGTTTTCTACAGTATGGACTATTATATTCCAATGCGTTGAGTCAAGCCAACGCCATTTAATGGTAGATATGCAATAGCGAGGGTGGATTTACCCATGATAGAACATCTAAAAATAAATATTCTATATTACAAATTGAGTCATTTTATTGATCAGTATTGAATCCCTTTGAAAATATTTTTTTTATATAGTGCTTGGATACATTTTGAAAAAGACTTTTTTTTTTTTCTGATTCACCAATGATAGATCTGAATCCTGACCGGATGCGTGGTTGCCCTGTGGGACTGAAAGAAAGTGGACGACAGCAGGATGTTGAATAAACTCCCCTCCCGACCCACGGTGACTCGCTTTCAGTGGGACGTCCACGACAAAGGCCTAACAATTGGATTAAAAAAAAAAAGAAATTGCAACCTAATTGAAACCAAACGAATATCTCTCCGTTTTAACTCTCCAGATCGGGACATGTGCCGACCGGGGGCCCGCGCGCGCGCACACACCCAGCGATACAGATGGTCAGAGCGTGAGGCTGAATGAGAGGGGGACCATCCGCGGCTGCTGACGCATTGTGGGGGGACGTCTTCTTCAATGCAGCACTTAATGAGAACAGACTGACTCTTTCTCCCCCTCCACCTCCTCCTCCTCTGATTCCCCCACTTCTTCTCCTCCTCTGCCCATTTCCATCTGTTTGGAGACAAAGGGCCACGAGCCAGCTCGAGCCCCGGGACCCTGCTGGTGAAGTAGGCAGGGATAATACGGTCCATCCCGGGGGCTGCATTTCAACACATGGACCTGGCTTTGTACTTCTGCAGCACGAGCACCCTTCAAACCGCGCGAGCGCACACACACACGCGCGCACGCAAGCCGGGACGCGCAACGCATCCCTCGCCCTCCCAGACGCGCACACAAAAACAGTGGAGGACAAGCGGGGAAACAAGAGTTGCAATATTGACGGGGGACTCCTTGCCTGCGACACGAGCGCTTCCATAATACCCAGCAAACGTGGAGAAGAATGGAGAGGGCGGCGTGTAAAAGAAAAAAAAAAGCGAGGCTGCACAAAAAGCCCCCCAAATGTTGTTGCTCGTACTGCGAACATATGGCTGTTTGTTGTCATACTCTTTCTCCCTGTCCAATTTACACAGAGCACTCAGGATCAAATGAGCGTGGATCAATGTGTGTGCGCTCTCCTCCAGGCTCTGAGTGGGGCCTGTACCTGAATGATTATGAGGAGAAGGATGTCCAAAATGCTGCTAATGGCCGATGTATAATCCCCCTGCCGTCTGCACACACCTCCTGACATATGGTCACTCCTCGGCCTCCACCATTACATAAGCCACACCGCGCAGGGTTTGGGGAGGGGTGGGGGGGTTAAAACGTGCTACTTTCTCACACACACACACACAAGCAAGTAGGGGCCACACTGTCAGCCAGGCTGTTCAGTGCCCTCAGCGCTTTGGGCTTCGCCTGTCACTTTGCTTTCTGAGGGGCTTTCTAAAGAATAAATTGAAGAGTACCGATGCTACGGAAGCTTCTGGGATGAAGAGCACAAATGGCCTGGTGGTGCTCCGTCGCGGCGTACAGATGGACCCCCTCCTTTCAATAAGCTTTAGCAGAAGTCTGTCTCTCCGACCATGCCAGGATCACAGAGCTTGTTTTGTCCTCTGAAGAGGAAAATCTGTTGCTCCAACATAGGTCCCCCCCCCCCCACACACACCCCTTTTCTGTCCGTTTCCCCTGCCTTTGACGGAAGAGTCGGAGGAGCCACCTAAAACACCGTCAGCCTGTCAGGTTGGAGTGATGGGCCTGCAAAATCGGATTTATACTAATTAAACAGACGGGCACAAAAAACAGGAGGTGGGAGGGTAAGGAAAAGGAGCCGATGATGGAAGCAATGAGAAAATGGTTCAAAAGTCCCTGAAAAAAAAGGCAGGTAATCCAGCTTTTAAGTCCTTTTGGTATGTCTTCAGCAGTTTGTAGGTCAAAAAATAAATAAATCTGCTCTGGACTTTTTTCTAGACAGGCCAACTTCCCGGTTGTGTCCCAAAAGATGGATCACAATTTACATTTCAAAGTTCATAAGAAAAACCTTCTCCACCAACAAATTCAATTAACTAATTAATGTATGTTGTGATTTATTTCTATTATTTACTTATTGATATTACTGCACATTTAAACTCTCAGTTCCATTATAGCCCGCCACAGAAAAATGAGGGAAAAGACGAAGGGACCAACTCTAAGTTAAAGTAGCTAAATTTGACCCCATTTTATCCTCACTACCGTGTTTCGCAGGTTTATTCAGAACCTCTTTCTTCTGTGTAGCCGTAGAAAGACGGCGAGGCGCAACGCGCTGATTCTCTGAAACATCCTCTGACCTGTTTAATTACTTTTAAATTGGTTTGACTAGCAAGATTCACTGAATAACAAGACATTTTTACTTCTGCGCCATCATCGAGGAAAATCCAGGTAGAACCTCACAGAAAGGGGGTTCTACCTGGTTTCAGTCACAGCCTGGGAGCTCACCTGTGACTAACCTTAGCTCAGGTAAAATGTCCTCCGTTGTCTGTCCCTCTTTAGGACCTTCTGAAGAAGCGCATTAGGGGAAACCTCCACCTGGTGTATTCCTGGGTGAATCAGAGATTTGGTTGGTCTCTGAGCTCCCGTTGGCTGTGGCACAGAAGCAAAAAGGTTCGGTTAGGCACATGTGGATCTCACAGAGACTCTTTCCCAGTGTTGTCCGGAAATGATTCAGGCTGTCTCAACCAATCATGTTTGAGACAAAATTGTCTATAAACCTTCACTCCAGCTTCGTCTTCATGTTTGCTGCTCTCCGTTGCTCTCACTACAAGTGGTTCCCTCTTCTTTGGTGGTTTACACAAGTAAACTTTGAATTCCTCAGGGAGGAATATGGAGGCCTCCTCTATTGTTTCATTCCATTCACAGACGGAACTCGGAATTCCCAGCTTTTAAGGCTGATTTTTTGGATCCAACATGGCAGCTCCTCGCATCAACAACAGTCAGCTGTGATAAAACGTCTTTATTTTACAGGACACAGTTGGAAGGGTGTGACTAAAATCAATGTTGTTGGTATAAATGTTGTGCCTGCAACTCTGTTTGCATGTGGAAAGTACAGCTTTAAAGGACTTTTATAAGAGGTACTAAGAACAAAACAGCCTTCCTGACCGTCGCCATATTGGAACGCTAACCTTTTGTTTTTATTTTTGGAATCCCAACCTCTCCGACTGTGTTAACTGGAACACTTAGCATGTATGCTTCCTCTTTGCAACGTCCCTTACCGGTGCTAAGGACCCAGGTGGGAGTCGGACTCTCCCGCGCGGATTCTCTTCTGCTCTTAAAGGGGCCGCGCAGGCGCTCAGTGTAACTTTGTGTTGAGTGAAACACGCAGCCCTGGACTGAAATGGAGGCATAATCAGTCCTCCCTTGCTAGAGATCTTAACATTTATGGCCATTCTTCTTGACAGAACAGCTATAGCTCAGTTAGCATGGATATAGAATATTTTTGAATGAGGTATCTAAACCATTCCAGCGTAGATTTGAACGGGCCGCCGCCACCCTGTTTGATCAGGCATGGTGTATTCAAGTTGGGAGTGTTGATTTTTGCACGTTCACCAAAAAGTTACATTTTCGTTTCATCTAACCAGAGCATGTTCTTCACGTTTGCTGAGTGACACAACTCGGGCCAAACCTATAATAGGACTTCTTCTCACCACTCTTCCATAAACGCCAGATTTGTTGAACATACAAGTTGCTGAGTCAGCATAGTCTCTCACCTGAACTGTGGATCTCTGCAGCTCCCACAGAGTAACCATGAGCCTCCTGGCTGCTTCTTTGAATAAACCTCCCATTTCCAGCCATCAGTTATGTTTCACTTATGTAAATGAACGCTCCCCCCTAACTTAGCTCCTATAGACAAAGGACTGCAGCAAACACAAACAAATGACCATACAAAAAAGTCATTTCCGTTGACTTTTCAAACTTTCAATGCAAACGTAAAACACCATCAGTGAGTAATACTGTCCTTAGTACTGGATGTATTTAATACACCTAAATTCATTATCCATGAGTTCCTGCTAATCCTAAGTAAAGTTCAGCTCAACAAAGAAGTTCAGACAAATCTCGAGAGATCTCAGTTTAAATGTATGATTTATCTGTGAAGGTCTCACAGGTTTGTTGGAGAACTTTAGAGATAAAACAGCACCACAAGGAACACAACAGGCAGATAAGGGACAAGGATGTGGAGATGTTTGAAGCAGGTTATAAAACATCTCCAGCTTTAAACATCTCACAGAGAATTGTTCAAACTATCATCTGAACATTAAAATAGTTTGGCACAACCTCAAACCTAGTGAAACCTAGTTGTCCAACTGAACCGAGGCTGTGCAACCTGTGGCTCTGGAATCACATGTAGTTTTAAGGCCTTCACGTAAGCTCTTAATAGAGGGAATAAGAACAGTTTCAGCATCATTTCTGCAAAGAGAATTACAATAAAGCACAAAGAATGGGTTTTGGTTGGGCTGGTTGCTTTTAACGTGTGTCTATGTGTGTCATTTAAAAAAAAAGATTTTCGTTTGTCTCTCAGTTACAACTTTTTGTCTACACGTTAAGTTTTTTTTTTTTTCGAGGTTGAAAAAGTTCTAAGTTTATGAGGTAATTATTTTTGTAAACTTGATGGGTTGTGTAGGTTCTACAGCTCAAGAAAAAAACAAAACGTTTATTTAGTAGGAAGGAAGCATTTTAAAAGTCCCCGACCCCTGTCTGACACAGGAGACTCGGACACTGAATTACAAGAGCTTTAACCAGAGATACAGTCTGCGATAACACAAGAGGAGCAGCATGGATGGATTTTTAATCACATATTTATAATGAATTCTGTTGCATTAAGGCAGCCTGTGGCATCACCATGGTCGAGGGTTCAGTTCCCACCGGGCCACCCATGCTTTACAACAAAAGGTTGACTTCTGATAATCTGATGTGGTTTAGATAAAAGCATTCACGCATCTCTTCCAGCCTTAACTCAACTACAAGCCTTTTCTGGCACAATCGATGAGAACAGGCGTGCACATATCTTTCAAATCATTATAAATATTTGGATCTTTTCTCCTCACACCATTTGGCAATATTACATCTCCACGCTCACGCTCTCATAAATTTCCATCTCTCCCATCCCTTCTTCCTCCCCGGGTTTCCCACGGGAGGTGCCAGACGGCCAGTAATTTGGTTGTCTTGGCTCGTCTGGAGTAACACCTGCCCCCTCTCTGGGGAGGCAGAGAGCCTTTCAGCCAGGAGCATATATATGTGTAGCCTACCACTGCCTTTAGCTGCTGACCACTGAGAGTTTGTGTGTGTGTGTGTGTGTGTGTGTGGGGGGGGGGGGGTTCCTTCTTGCTGTGAATGTGTGTTTGGACAGTAGAGTGAATAGGGGATGATGTCTCATAAATATGCCAAACTGTAAAGCATGTACTCCACCTTTCAGCATGTGTGTTTTACAGTGTGCTAAAAGTAAATTGGCCCGACCTTAGAACGGTTTGGGGAAAGCCAAATATACATATTTTTTTAAACTAATGGATGTTTTGTTGTATATTTATCTACATAACCAATATGTTACCCTGATAATGTCATAGGACCAAACCATCATCCATCTTCAAACTCCAGTTTTATGATATCAAATAAAGTACCACCTAAGTAGAACCTGTCTGACCGCATGAAGGGGGCTGGAAACTAAATACCGTGCCATTTCTAAGGCTTTGGGACCCCAGTGACCCCCCCCAGTGAGAGCCATTACCCAAAACTGTAGAAAACACAGAACAATGGTGAAACTTGCATGGAATGTCTGGTCTGTACATCCACAACTGTACCAGGTGATCACCAAAAGCCCTGAAGGCCATCTTAAACAAAGTACTGCTCACTAGTCTCGGTTGCGGTCTGTGGTCATAATCTAAGAAGAGATGGGGCAAAAAAGACATCCACATAAGAGCTCCAAGATGGAAACCCCTGCTGACCAAAAAAAAAAAAAAGAACACGATCCATCTTACATTTGATTAAAAAAAAAAAACATGATCTCCAAGGCCTTGGGGAAAACATTTTGAGGAACTGACATACCAGCAGTCAAACATGGCGGAAGTAGTGTGATGATCTGAGGTTACCCAGCACCTGGGTAACTTGTCATAATTGGTGGAATCATGAATTGTGGTCTTTACCAGAAGAAGAGTAAAGTCGACCCCCCCTCCCTTTTAGCTTGTGCCTTAAACTCGAGCACAAGCCAATGGGTTATGAAACAGGCCAGTAAGTCCACATCTGCATAGCAAAAAAAAAACAACAACTACTAAATAAGGCCTTGGTACAACCTAATCAAAGTCTGGATTTGTAGCCAACTGTAATGTTGTGACATGACCTTTATTTAGGCTATTCATGTTGGAAAGATAATCTAAAAAAACTTAAACTCTTGATGACTATTGCTGCCACTAGGGGTGACGCCGCCAGCTTTTGTGGGCCAAGTTAGCTTGGATAGATATATTCCATAAAAAAATGCATTCTGTCTTTGTTATAAAAATATGTTTGATTATCTAGTGATTGGCATGCAAGTGTGACAAAAAAAGAGACTTTTATGGCCTGAATTACTTAATTTGGAGTTCTACATTTCTTTGCCAGACGGGCGGGGAATAGTGATATTTGTTCCTAATGGCTTGCCATATTGTGCAGCAATCTCCTTTCCCATGAATATGACATAATCCTTTGTAACAAAGTGAGCTAACTGTTTGCTTATTTTTTCAATGGAGTCAGTTCATGAGCTAAAATGTTTAATTAAAAAAAAATCCAAAATAGGAAAAAGAGTATTTTTTTTAGTATTTGTTTTTAATTAAAAATAACACCCGAAAATATGAAAAAAGTCTGTCCATTAGAAATCAGCTGTCACAATAACTCTACTAAAAAATCTGCATAAAGCAACAAGTAGCCTACACAACCCTGAAGAGACAACAAAATCTTTGGATAGAGGATATGTTTTTTTTTTCTCCTTCTCCTTTTGCCATAAAATAACTTATTGGAGATTTCGGGATACAAAGAAGAGACATTTAAACAAACGTATTCTAAAATAGGAGCCTAACGTGTCTGCACATCAAAGAGAATAAATTCAGACTTTGTTTTTGGTCACAGCGAAAGACGAGGTTTCATTCTAGAAACCAGAATATAACCCCTCGTTGTCATGAACTGACAGAAAAAAACTAGGCTAATCTGAAAACTGAATTGGTGACCTCCCGACAACATTGTAGGGAAGCAAACATCTACGGGGGCCACGGAACCCCACAGTTCAAGTGCTCATCGTTGCTATCGATCGACAACAGGTATTACCAAAGCAAAACAAAGACACACTAAACATACATTGAAAGCAACCAGGAGATGCAGTGGATTAACAGAAAGTGCCATATTTCATTTTTCTTCTTCTTCTTTTTTTTTTTTTAAACAGGAAAACACCATCACTTTCCACGTTCAATTTCACAGCCTAAAAATATATTGAAGCAACAAACAATATACATTTATACAGAAAAAAGACCTATGTGATCAGCATAAATAAATTAGCAATATTAACAATTAAACAATAAATAAATGAATAAATAAATAAATAAATACAATTTAAAAATGATTAAGGTCACAAATTCATAAGTAGCACTTGACGTATTGAATATTTTTTTTTTCCTTTATGGAAAACATCCTCTAAACTATAAGATCTAAAGCAGCTATCTTGTTTACATCCCTTCATTTTGATGTGAAAAAGTACCCCTCCCCCCCAACCTTAGCCTGACACAGTGTGAAAGAAGGGTAATAGTGCACTGTAAAAAAAAAAAGAAGAAAATAGTGGATAGTATTAAAGATTAGCTTTGTCAATACTTGAAATTCAATTAGGCAGTTTGCTTGGTGATGTGATGTGTGCTAACGCTTACATTCTATTTCAAGCAGGAGATTCAAATTGTGTCCAGATTACGCGAGTTTAGCAAAGGCGCTAATGCTAAAGTCAAACTTGCTAGCAGGCTGAGCTTCCCAATCCTTAGGCGTACGTGGTTTTCAGACAAGAAAGTTAACGATGTCAGCATGTTGGCGAAGAGCTGAAACGTTTCTATTTCAGCTGATTTTTACATCTCACTCAAAAACCAGGCCCTATTTTTTTATTTTGGGGTGGGTTAACATGGAGGATGAACCAGATGAGCGAAAGAATCCAATAATTTAGCTAGTTGGGCACGCACATTTGAATGGAATCAGTCTAATTTTTTTCTCTTTCAGCTCTTAAACATACATAAATTCCCACCAGAATTTTTTTTAGGCAATAATATGGTCCTATTTATAAGCTTGAGGGGGAAAATCATGCCTGTGATTTTTAATGTAGCAAAAGCTTAAAAGGCTTCAACCAGCCCTGGCCTAACCCAGATTCATTAGACTAACGTATGTGAAAGTCTGAGAGGACATAGTGGCTTTATTTGATTGATTTCTGTTTATTTTTGTAGATTTAAAAATATATATAAGGGAAAAAGGGAGCTTTATGTCATAGGTTTTGAATGGTAGATTTTACATCTTCCAATATCTAGAAAAATCTGTAAAATCTTCCACCTTGGATTTAAAAGTGCACTGTAAAAATTGATTTTACAGGGTATCAAAGTTGTTGAAATTTTCATTTGGCAAATTTGTTTGCAAATATGACGTTTATAAACTGTTAAATTTGAACCAAAACAAAAGTTTTGTAAGGAAAAAAATGTAGAACTTCTGATTAGCTGGTATCTATTCTCATCCGTCCTGCGCGGCGGTGCCCAGCAGAGGACGGTTGTATTAAACGCCATCATTGGAGTCATGGTGGATAAAAGAATTTTTATATTTAGTCATTTTATATCCAACAATGCCAAATCTGATGTCAAACTTGCTAGCAAGCTTAACTTTTTAACTGATCATTGCCACCACAGAACAGCACATCGTAGTTATTTTTGGCTTCTCTTTAACATGGAAGACAAACCAGAGCAAAACGAATTGAATGATTATATTGAATTTGAGCGATTTAGCTTGAAAAAATAGTTTGCAAAGTAATGAATGCTTGTTTAGTTGTTAAACTTAATTAACCTACCCAGCTAAAGTGTGTGCAGTCTAGATTGTTAGCCCATTTTATTGGTTAAATTGTCGGTGTTTTTTTTTTGTTTTTTTTTTTCAGTGTAGCGTGTCTGTCCAAAGCATCAGCTGCGAAAGGCTTAAAAATACTGCGCGTTCTGTAAAAATCTCCCACACCCCCCTCCCCAATCCTCCCCCACTCAGACATCCAACACGTGGTTCAGGTAGGAGATGTAACATATAGCCAGTCTGAGGATCTCGATCTTGGAGAGTTTCTTGTCCGGGGGCAACGTGGGCAGCAGCTTGCGCAGCTCCGCGAAGGCCACGTTGAACGCCTCCACCCGGATGCGCTCCCGGGTGGCGTGCGCGGAGCGGTACTTGGCCGTGGCCCGCCGCCGCCTCCTCTTCTCCTCCCTGCTCAGCGGCTGCTCGGCTTTGCACTTGGCCCGCTGCTCCTCGCCCTCGGTCGGCTCGTCCGAGGTGCAGCCGGCCGACTTGAGGCCGTTGAGCATCGTCTCCGGGTCGGACTGGGTCCAGGAGAGGTCCGCCTCGGCCTGATCCGGGCTCAGCATCATTTTTGCGCTCTGAGCGTGGGCGGGCGTTCCACCTCAAAAAACCTGGAGGTAAAAAAAAATAAAAATAAAAAATCATATTAATCTAAGAGAATATAAGCACGTCTATCTAATTAAAACAATGGTTAATAAAAGATTGAATTAGCAGTGCGGCCCCCAGTGGAAGAATCCCTCAGCGGGCCTCCATACATCCATAATAACATAAATAATACCGTTTTAAATTAGCGCAATGCTTTTCAATGCCATGCAGATTTTGAGTCTTTGTTGCAAAAAAGTGAATGTTTTACTGATGCAGAACATTATTCAACATTTTTGATATGATTCATCTCATATAAATAACGAAGAATATTTAGGAAAGCCACCCAATCATCCAGCGGACTTCTCTTTAAGGAATTTAATTGGCTCAGGGCAAATATGTTGAGCAGATGTATTGCTTAGTTCAAAGGTCCCGTCCAAATATAGCGCAAACCAACAGGTTCAGAGTCAAGCTTGTCGATCCGAACCACGTTTAGTCGTCTTCTCAACTTTCACTTTTCCCCCTCACAATTTTTCCACGTTTAAAACTGAGGGAAACTACGTCCATACAGCGGAGATCTGTGCACAGGGTGAGCTTTAATATGCTCTCTCATCCTCTTTAAAAAATTATCAAAAGACTTACAAGTTTTTTTTTAACAGAAGAAAATCTGAAAGGCATTTGATTGCAGTAATATTTTTCAAAGAATTACTGAAGCCTTGATATTTATTCAATGGTAGCTTTCAAATTTAAAACAAAATAAATGCTTATGTTTAACAGACAAAAAAAGGCTATTTTATCACATTCAAGTACAAGAAAAGCCTAAAAGATGAGCTCAATATTTAAGTAAAGTTAACTTTGGTTTAATTATTTGAAAATATGTCTGAGTTTCTTTCTTTTTTTGTTTTTAAATGAATTGGACTTATGTTTATTTTTTTATGAAGAAGCTGGCCGTTCCCCCCTGAATTAACATAATCAGAACTGGCCATCTGTCACAGTGTGATGAACACATCTGCTCAGCTCAGACTGGAGTGACTTGACAGCAGATTTGATGGCAAAATAAAGCCATAAACAAAACACTTCACATCAAGTAAAGTGAAATAAAACGGTTATAAAATTACAGGCGGGTTCTAATACGAATGGAGAAAAATGCAAAAAAAACAAAAAACAAATCTGAAATAAAACTAAAATTCTTATCTAAAAAAAGATTTCACATTATTTTATAAAGATATAGATATAAAGATATATTTTTTTTCAAGGAAATCTACCTGTTTTTTTTTTTCTTACCTGGAAAAAAGAGTTGGAAAGCAATTTCTTTCTTCGCTTAATTAACCAAACTCCCAGTTAACTCATATTCCACGAGCTGACCAAGCATCAGATTTCAGAGAGACGTGCACTCAGCCTCAGGGAAATGATTAAAAAATAAAAATGCAAAGAGAAAGTACTTCTTTCACTTCTTCCTGCCGGAAACTTGCGACACGAGCATCATAGAAAGCATGAGGGAAATGTAACTGATGGCAAACAGACTGGAGCCAGAAAGTCTTCCTGGGATCAGTTCAGGAGATCTGCAGAGAAATTTAAAAAATGATCTAAAAAAAAAAAAAAAAAAAATCTAAACAATGTAAAAAGCTGATTGGGATGATGCTGATGCTGATGAAGGGATCAGCCAGCCCTCCGTTGGATTTCAGCGGCGGAGACAATAGATGAGATGGGCTGATAGAGAGGGCTACTGGTCCGTCCGCCTGTGGAAGATGGGGATGAAGAGGCTGAAGATAAGCGACACTCTTCCAGGTCGAGAAATCAGGCAGATCGCAGATAAATTCCCCCCCCCCACCTCGTTTCTCCGATTCCTCCTCATCCGCCGAGCGTCATGTGCAAGATAAGATCCAAACGATCCCCACTAATAAAGGCTCACTTCATGGATGGAGGGGACGGAATATATTGGAGGAATGGGCATTGTCTAACGCCGCCCCCTCCCTCCAAGTCTTCCTTCCCTCCGCCTGCCTCTCCTCCTCCTCCTCCTCCTCTCCTCCTCACACCCCTCGGCCCTCAAGCACTCTGCCTCCCGTGGGAGCAGTGGGCAAAGGGAAGGCAGAGATGTGTGCATGATAAAGGATGGGGAGAGGGGAGGGGGAGAGGGATAGGAAAAAAAAAATAGAAAGAAATGCATGTTGTGAGTTTGTGCACGTGTGCGTGTTTTTAGTGAATAGCAATGATTAAAAAATAGAAACTGTTTTGTTTGAGATGCAAGCAGAGAGGGCAATGTAGGGGGGGGGGGCGTGTTGGTGGGCGATGAAGGAGGGGGTTAACTCAGATCTCTGAAGACCTTTCTTATCATGCGAGTTGGCTTCATGCCCTTACAGGTTATGGCACAACAAAAAAAAAAAAAAAGAGAGAGCGAGACGAACAGGTAAAAGTCCCGCGTGTAAAATAAAACGGAATAATTACCCACCGAGTTGTCCGTGTCAAAGGATCCTTTTATAAGCAGATGGCTGTTGCGTCGGGCGAATTTCTCTGGTTGTGAGAGAACAGCAGCACCTTTATTCCAAATTTGCTTGTATTCAGTTGCCTGATGGATGACTCAGATGTCTAGCAGAAAGGTAAGGTGGCGCTTGTGAGCAAGCCAGACTCCAATCGTTATGCCTTATTGGGGTTTTATTTTAAAACTAACACATTTGTGAATAACTGTGAAACAAAAATAAGACTTTGCACAGATTTGTATTCAGCCCCCTTTTCAGATGCAAACGCCTTAATTGCTAAATGAAGTATAGCTGAGGGTAACGCAATCTCAGCGTAACTCCTGCCGGTCTATGAAAGCCCTGCTGGAGAACGTCGGCGAAGACTGAGGAGCCCAGGGACAAGGCCATCTTCTAAAAGTGCTGGCCATCAAGAGATAGCTAGCACCCAAGTGGCTCGTGGTACCTCTGGAGAAGGTGCAGAGATCCACAGCTCAGGTGTGACCATCAATCGCCGGGAAAGCTGTGGCCTTTGTGGAAGAGTGGCAAAAAGAAAGTAGTTTGTTGAAGCAAGGGGCAGCTATATGTTAGCACAACCTATGTACAGGACACAGTGGTTATAAGGTGCTCTGGGTAGATGAGACAATACCTGCAAAAGACTAGGTGAGAAAAAAAACCCTCACATCTCACTTTATGCTGAATGCACCATCCCAATGGTGAGACACGAAAGTGGCAGCATTATGCTGGAGGAGCTGGTCAGAGTTGATGAGATGGAGCTAAACATTAACCTGACTCCGCCAGATGGATTTGCTCCGCATATCCATCTGGAAACCTTCCGTTGAAGTAATTTTGGGAAGGGGCGAAAATACTGGTTAGCTGATTGGCCTATGTTGGTGATAGACGGGCCAAATAAATCAATCAGATCAACGAAGCATATGACATACTCGTCAACATGCTCTGTTACGAGCGACGACGAAAACACAAGCCAAGCTACTCTTGCTGCTGCAGGTAAAGGCTCGTTAGCTCAGCAAAGAAATACTCTGTAATTCCGATAAAACTTGCTCGATAGCCACGCTAACGCTAGTTTCATCGGCTGAAGCCGCCATGTTCTTTAGACTGAACTGTCGCGCTTCTCGTTGCGTCACACCTCAACCCGCCTCAAAGCCAACGCTGATTGGACGTTCGTTTGGTGAACGGCTCCAAATTTTCTTTAACGGAAAGTAGCCAGACTGATCTGCGAGTGAAACCTTGAAAGCTCGCGAGATCAGGATGGTCTCACGAGGCTAGCTAAACATAGAGTCATAAAGGAAAAGAGAAACCTGTTAGTGGTTGCAGAAGACTTGGGAACCGGGGTGCTGGTTCAACTTCCTTCAGGGATGTGACCCTTCACCGATGCCGTCCAGCCAATCTGATGGAGATCGGACCGTGCAAAGCTGGCGAAGAAATACCCACAAGCCCCCGCAGGTGCAACTGTTGAATAACAGGGTATCATATTTAACTCCAATAACATGCATTGAAACGGCAGTAAATACGTTTTAAATAGTAAAAGTAAACTGCTCCTACTTTAAATACGCAACCTTTTTGAAACTCCTCTCCCCGGCGTCCCCCCCCCCCCCCCCCCCCCCTGCCCAGTGGCACCACCAGCATCGGGTCAGCAGGGCACGGTTCCAGAGGAGGAGCCGCGTCCAGCAAGCGTGGGTTACTAGCTGCGCCTAACGAGGTGATTAAAACGATAAGGGGGAAGCACGGATGACTTGGCGTGGCCCGCAGCCACCGCCGCGTTTACTGCCACGGCAGACACACGCTCCCAGACAAACAGGCTGCGGACGAGAGCAAAAGTTCCAAGCTCGGTGCCAGGAGGACCGTATCAATGAGGAGAAGGTGGATGTGAGTGTGTGTGTGTGTGTGTGTGTGAGATGACGGACAGTTCGCCGTGGGCTCCGACCGCGTCCGCGCGACACAGAGAGACTCGCAGCGGGGTGTATTGGAGACATGTCAAGACCAGGAGACAGAGGCCTCCTGACAGCTGGAGCCCACGGACACACACACACACACACACACACACACACACGCACACACAAACACACACACCCTAATTGCTCCACAGACGGCGAAGTGGAAATGGCCTGTGTTTGGTGGTCTGCATCACCCGGACCCCGCCTCAGTCCGCGGGGCCCTCAGCCAAAGACATGAAGGACACCTCCAAGGCTGTTTTGTCGGTGCCTGCTGCAATTACATCCCACAGCTGATGTAGAGAGCGCGGAGACAGGCAGCACACTGCAGGGTAGTGGAGTCACCAGAGAACGGCTAATGGATGTTCTTTAGTCACGGTATTTACTCTTTTCTCAGCCAAATCGCGCCGACTAACGCGCCCGAGCCGCCTGTTTAAGACAACATCGCGTACCGTGAATTAAATAAATTGTCTTTTTTTTTTCTGCAACAGCATACGATTTGGGTTGAAGGACAGACGGCGGGGGCACATGGCTATTCATGGTCCAAAAAAAGCAAACAAATCATTGCTCTTGGTGAGGTACTGTACATCTGGGTAGTCCAAAGTGTGGCCTGGGGGCCATTCATAGACTTTGAATGGTACCCGGGTTGAGTTTGTGCCCCCCCCCCCCATCTACAATTCAGGAAAATGATAAGTACAAGACGCTTTTGTTTTCCATTTCATTTTACAGTAAATAGGATCACAAATGTCCACTTTTACTCAAAAGCAGACCTGGATTCACCTTAATCTACATTTACTTTGCCAAATGTAGGAAACATTTAGATTTTCTTTTTTGTAAATCCCCCTAAAATTTTTGGAAATTGAAAACCTTTAGAACCTCTTTTTGGGTTATGGTTCTACAATTATTTACAGATCCCTCTCTCCATAAAACAAGAGTATGGTATTTGAAGGCTATTGTTTAGAAGGTAAAAACAAAAGATTCAGTTATTTTGTATATTTAATAAAAAAATAAATACAAATGTTGTAGCTCACAAGCATTTTTGACTTGAAGATTTTGGCCCACGTCACGAAAGGTTGCTGTCTGTTGAACGATGCATTCAGTCTTAGCTGGAGATAAAAAAAAGCACACACGTGACATAAAAGGAGTCTCTTCATGGTTATTTTTGACTCGTGTATTCCCCAAGTGGCCATTGTGACTCCATTTTATACACAGACACCTAATTCTGGCTATAATAAATTACATGATAATACACAATTAGTTTTTTTTATGAACAGTTGCAGGTTTATTGTAAAAAAAAAAAAACACACTATAATTGAAAATTTCCTTACATTTCTGACAAAGAGTGACATCAACTCTTAAAAGTTTGTTCTTGATTTAGTTGGACTTTTGGATTGCCGCTCCGTAACCCCGACTGCATCAGGGCAAAAAAGGTAAAAAGTGACTTCTTTACCATTTCAGCAACAGAACACACACAGAACCACGCACTGGGAGTATGTGCTCGCGTCATCTCTGGGGGGGGTTTTATCAGTTTTAGGGTGAAACATTTCTTTAAAAAGATCACCCTCTGAAAACAAATTTTGCACAGGCTCCTGCAGTTCCCATAATCCATCAGCACCTGCAGACACACAGGAAGAACAGAGTTCGGTGATTTATAGATATGATTATTCTTTGCTCAGCTTATATCACCAGCTGAGGCCTGATACTGCGGTTGGGTTCTCCGGAAATAAGATGCAAATTTCAGAGCCCACGTTTTTTCTTTTTTTTTTCCCAAAGGGATAAAATCATTTTCCAATTCGAGGGAGCGATAGGTACAACTTCCCGAATCCCACGCGCGCACAAAAAGAAACTTTTTTTTTCTCCCCCTTGCGTAGGTGGGCCTCATTTTCAAGAACCTGTCAACAAGAAGTCAGGAAGTGATGTCACTCAGCTGAAGCGACTGTGATGGAGTTATATCTCTAATCAGCCAAAGCTCGGCAGACCCCCGCAGCTGTCTGGGTTGCTTGTTACGACAAAAAAAACAAAAAAAAAACTACAACACCTTGAACCTGTGTGACACGCGCCCACCTGTCACCCATCACGCACATCCGCGCTCGGGGTTTGAACGCTGGCAGGGAGAGCAGTGGGCTGGAGCTGTGAAATGGGGAGGATTAGTCACTTTGTCAGGAGATGTATGAGGCCTCTCTCAGGTGGATGGCGAGCCACAGGGGGCACCTGCGAGAGGGGGAGAGGAGCGAGGACAAATTAGAGGGTCGGAAGCAAAAGACAGAGGAACAAACATTTCTGGGGCCGAAATGAAGACGGAGTGGAGGGGGACGACACCAAAAAAAAAAATAAAAAAACGAGACAGAGGAAGATGCTGTGACTGATCATTTAGCCTCAGAGGCGCGGCATTTGACAACGCTCTAACTCTTCTCGCATTTGCGTCGCTTACATCACTCAAGTCGCTCGCTCGCACACAGAGAAACACTCTGGGGAGAGTGTGACCGCCAACTTTCCCATGTGTTGTGTTCGGGGTTTTTTTTTTTTTTTTTTTTCTGAGCGGGGAAAACAGGCAGTGGGCCCGGACCCTGGACCTGTGAGCGCCTCAGAGAGCAGCGTGTGCGGACGGGGGGGGGGGGGTAGAGGAAAGGGGGGTTGTCAGCTCAAGCCTGAACAGGAGGTGTGGGATCCAGAAAGCTGAGGGTCCCATGTGAGAATGCGGCCGTCGCTGGCGCTGCGGTGGCAGGCCCCGGCGCCATCTGTGCTCCCAGCAGGACTCCCAGTGCGTTCGCCGCCACCCAGACACATATGGACACACAAAGGTGCTCACTTTCCCTCCCTCCCTACTGCTGCGGATGTGCAGCCACATATAAACTCGCAGGGAGCGAAAGGGGGGGAGTGGGGGGGGACACACTGGGGACCGCAGAGCGAGAGATGAGAAGGAGCATGATGAGTTCGTTGATTGTGCAGTGAACACATCGCGTCTTGATGATGATGCTGATGCAAGTGTGATGACTTCAGAGGCACCATTAGTCAGCAAACGAGCCAGCTGTGATTTGACATTCGCACAAAAATCGCTTGTTTCATTTTCACAGCGAGGACAGAAAGGTACTGTTTGGAGCCTAAATGGAAATGACAAGCTGGTCTGTGGCTGCTGCACATCAATTTCTACAAGCTACAGATGGAATATAAGAAGCTCTACAACTTTCATACCCTTCCAAATAGGAAGCTAAAGGTAGCTACCATGCCGAGCCAGCTTTGCAAGAGGAGCAAGGCCATGATAAGCGCTGTCTGAATAGTGCAGTCAGTAAGGAAGGAGGTAAGAAAATTAGCCTGTATGCTCCCTTCCACGGCTAGTTTTGACTAGGTACGCCGCGACGTCCCTTACTGACGCTAAGAACCCTTTATGTATTCCACAATCCTTTGAGTGACATGACGTACAAGGACAATCCCCTCACAGAAATCAACAAAAATGTCCGGAGAGATTGCGCACTTTGTAGTTCATTTTCAGAAGGCTGTAGACCCGGATTTGACTAGAATCATCCATGTGTGGTTTTCGTCACGTCATGACGTCGAAGTTAAAGGTAGTGTTGCGCCGATGCCAATTTTTGGCAACGATACCGATACCCATTACCTGGCTGTGCAGTATTGGCCGATACCGATACCATCTGTTGGAAATTGATGTGTGTGTGTATATATATGAAAAACTGCATACTACTTAGGGTAGTAGAACTTTTTATTACCTACCTGGAATGGGTAACAACAGTTGAAAATTTTTTTGGCTCTCAAAGGCCAAAATAATGCAACATTCGTGAAATTATAGCATGTATAATAGTAGTGAAACAGTAAGACAGTAAAATTACATAAATAATTGAATAATCTCTTTTAAACCTAGAGTTTTGGCTCTCAAATGCCAAAATAGTGCAACTTTCATGAACTTATATAACATGTATAATACTAGTCGGGGGAGAGAAGGCTGCGTTCAAGTGACATACAAACATCAAAATGGTATCGGTGCCCTATTTGTTGGTACTCGCCGATACCGATACCACCATTTTAGTGCCGGATCTGGCCCCGTCCGATACTGGTATCGGTATCGGTGCAACACTAGTTAAAGTTGTCCGAAATCTGCACAGCGTTCCGAAGCTCCTTTCCTCCCCACTATAGAGTTCTTACTGTTGACCCCATGAAAGGTCTCAGAGTTTTATCAGGAATGTACTTCCTCTACTTTTTCTGCCACAAGCTGTTGAATACAGGCATATTTTCTTTTCTACGCCGTCTACTGCTTACGATAAGAATCCAACCCTAACTGCGCCTCACTCCAAGATATAAAGCCAAGAGTGTCATGTTTCTAGAAATCTTTCTGACCCAGACGCAGATGGAAACCCAAGAGAATTTCTTAATGAAAGAGTTTGATCACAGCGAAGGGAACGATGACTAGTGCAACAGGGAGGCTTCTGAAAAGTGACTTCAGGGGCGTTTGAAGGAAGAGAGGTGCAGTTAGATGATGGTGTGTGATCTGCAGCCATGAAGCAGGAATCCTCTCTTCACGAAAATCTCGTACTGCTCACACTCACAATGCACACAACAGGAACATGACAAAGAGGGCGTAGGGCAGGGTGAAATTATCTCGAGAAGGCTGCTGAGATATGGTACAGCCTCGGCTTTCAAGGGACCCTAAAAAACAAAGCTCTTTGACGCACGTCTGCCTTGACGGCACGAGTGGGAGCTGAAACCCACCAGAACAGTGGAACTACCAGGCCTGTAGAGAATCCCACTAAGATTAAGAAAGATTAGTGCATAAAGCAAGAGTCTCAGATATCGTGTCCAAGTAAAGCAGTTCAGTTCTTAGCAAACAAACCATCATAACCACTTTCTCCAGAATTATCTCAGATGTTGAACAAGCAGCATGTATAGTTAGCTGGGAGCAGGAGATAAAAGTGTTCTTTTACGATACTAGAAAATATCATCACCTGCTCATTTTGACTCCGTGTGAGGGTCATGGAGTCCTCATGCCAGGTCACGCCTCCATCTTTCTAAAAGGTACGTTCACAACGAACGCGATCAAGACGAGAAATTCGCCTCGATCACCTGCCGTTGGTGGCTTGGCATTTCTCTGTCTCTCACAAACAATTTTACACTGACAACGCCCAGCTCGCGTTACCGCGCCGTCAAATAGGGGTAGCGTCTATCCACTTGTCGATTCTTCCGATCTGTTCAGCTCACCGTGGCGGACATGGAATTTACAGAGCGAGTCACAGTGGTGTATTTAACGTGAAAAGCCATAAAACGGTGTCAGCAACCCTGGGTCCAACAGATCTTCAACAGACACTTGGCGAGTACCACCACCTGTAGCTGAGCCTGGATGACGGTTGCTTCCAGCGGTACTTCCGTCTGTCCAGGACTCAGGATGAGGACATGCGGCCCCTCGTCGGGGGACAGATCCGGGACACAAAATCATTCATTTCTCAATAGAAATGTAGCCTAATTGTACTCTGTACTAAATGGTAAATGGCTTGTACTTGTATAGCGCTTTAACTAGTCTTGACGACCTCCAAAGCGCTTTACACTACAGTTCAGTCATTCACACATTCACACCCTGACGGTGGTGAGCTATGTTAGTAGCTACAGCTGCCCTGGGGCAGACTGACAGAGGCGAGGCTGCCATGCACCGGCACCACCAGGCCCTCTGACCACCGCCAGCAGCCAATGCAGGTGAAGTGTCTTGCCCAAGGACACAACGACAGAGACAGTCAGTGCGGGGGATCGAACCGGCAAACTGCCAATTGCAAGACGAACTCCCTAACCTCTGTGCCATGTCGCACTAATCTAAATATGTAACAAATAAACATTTTTGTGGTTAAACAAATGGAGGAAGAGGACGCCTAATGCACGCAAATTGACAGAAAAGTTCAGATTGTTAATCTGTCGCGTAAAATCCCGATGAAACCCATTAACACTTTGGTTTTATTTGGACAAAAATGGGAGAAGGTTCAGGGGGTACGAACACTTGCTGTGAAGTTTCCTCTTCAGTTCAACAGAAAGTGAAGCTACTTGCTAGCCTAAGCTCTGACTTTTTCCTTTTTTTCTATTGGATATTACCATCACCTGCTCATCTGGGCTCCTTGCAGGGGCCAGAGGATCATCAATCCACTTCTCGCCTCCATCTTTCATAGTGTCCATATAACACCCTATTCTGCACAGCTTCCTACACCTATTCCTCCAACCGGCTGACCCTCCTACTTTGGCCTCAGGCCCCCCTCTGAAGATGCACCTGCCTCCTTCAAGGTGTTTGCGAGCTTTCCTCAGTCACCCACCTCCATATTTCAAGCAACCCACTAACCCCCGCTTACTTTCTTTCTCTTCGGCCCTCTACCCCACCATCTAGGGCCTCCAGCTGGCTGATGAGTTCATTAGGCCCACAGCTAAGCCAAGGAGCATGGCAGTGTTTTGGCCAAACGGGGAGGCCATCGGGGGGCCCTGGTGGCCAATGGGCACAGGCCACGGTCATTGGAGTGGAGTCAGGAAAAGTCCCCGAATGTCCCACATGTCGATATGTGGGCTCTGTTTATTCTTGGAACTCGGAGACTATTATTTCGTGCATTAGCAATCTGGTTTGGGACTCAATGCGCTCTGAAACTTCAGCAGCAAGAGCGTGAGGCGTTGCGGTTTGAAGGGGTCCACACAAACAATGGGTGGAAACAGATTTCTAATAATCCCCACAGGTTGCAGTGACATCTGGCCCCGCACTTGAGCGTTGGCTCAATTAATTCGAAAACACAAAACAAAAAGCGCCCAGGGCAAAGATCTGGGGGACTTACCAGAATGCGTGTGTAAGTGTGTGCGTGCGTGCGTGTGTGTGTGTGTGTGTGTATTGATTATGGCATTAGATCAACTCAGCTGTGGTGTGTGAATCTAGCTCAAATTAATGGAGATATACAGCTGATCCTTTAGTTGGAGATTCTTGGGCAATAACAAAAACCTTAATCTGTTACATTTACTCCACTTCTACCTTTTCCTTCCTCCTCTTCCTCACTCTCAGCTGCGGGTCAGCTGGGGTCGGGGCCTCTGTGGCTGGGCTCAGGTGTAGCCTCAGCTGGACAGGGGGGGGGGGGGGGGGGTGGGGGGTGAGAAGAGAGGAGGTGAGGAGGAGAAAGTGGAGGCAGCTTAGGTGAACCATGAGGGAGTCCGTCAGGAAACCGGGAAACAAACGTGTTCACGCAAATAAATTAAAAAAAAAGAGAAAGGGAAACAAACACAAACAAAAAAAATCAGCTTTGTCTCTCACCCCCTTTTTCAACACCCCCCCTTCGTGTTCTCTCCTCCCCTCTGCCGCCTCTCGCTCCTGTTCTCCTGGGAGCGGCCTGGCCGTGCTCGGCCTGAACGCCATCTGCTGCATAATGTACCGGGATGGAACTCCAAATCCTTCATTTCCACTCGCTGCCTGTCATCCCGGGGCCTCGCGCGTCCACTCCATCCGGCCGCACGCGTCACCTCGGAAGGGTGCGAACGCTTGGACGCGTGCGAGATCTCATTTTACGGATGTTGCGACACCAGCTCATCCAGAGACGATGCCGAGTGACGGCTTTGGAAGCAGCAAAACCCGATGCCAAACGTGTGTGCCGTTTTGTTAAAACAGGATTACTTCCCCGTTTTGGACATGCCGGTCTGGTAGTTCTGAGTCTCCGCAGAGGGAAGCAAACTCTGCTAAGCATGCAGCCTGTTTTTCTTTGGTGATCCATTTCAAGGAGTAACAAAAGCTCTAAATGAATCATTTTTTAAAGCATGAACTCTGGGGAAATCGAGCGGAGAGTGGCAGGCTGCCAGAGATGCCTCAAATTTGCTTTTTGTTTACAAGTTAACACACAAAAGTGCACACACACAGAGTCGTGTTTAAGCGCCCCGCCCCTCTCGCCAGCGCTGGTAACCTGGAGGTGCAAAGAGTTGTCCCTCCAGGTCCCTGCGGGGCCACGGTGAATTGGGGGGCCATCTGTTTTGTGGTAATAAGCTTTCCCTTCCTTCTGCTTCGGCTCATTCTCTCTTCCTCCTCGGTGCGTTTGTTTGAGTTTCTGAAAGGCTCCCCGTGTTTTCTGCGTCTCGGGGCGTACTCGCACCAAAAGGCACGAGGGGACGCGCCGCTTCCGCAGACAGACACAAGCCCCAACCAGTGAGCTAAAGAGAAACAGAGGCTTGCTGAAATATCACAGAGTGAACCTTGGACCCTGAAACCGCTATCCGTGGCTGCTGACATAAAGAAAAAGTGACACATCCGAACCTCACGTGAACCCATATGCCCACTGCCTCCAGCTGTACAGTCTGAATTCAGGGTTTTATGTTATACACTTCCACAATATTCCAGTCTCCTGTGCAATGTTTAAAAACAAAAAAAAAAACAAACTGAACAATCTTGGAAGTGGACTCTTTTTGGTTTAGTAGACCATTTCTGCTGTTTGCTGTAGGATTTCTAACAGCCCTCTTACAAAAGTATTTATATTCCTCAAAGTTTTCCACATTTTATCACAATGCAACGGCATCAAATCCGTTTTGGTGGCCTTAGGATTGCGTCTCTGCTATTCGCGGATGACGTGGTTCTATTGGCTTCATCAGGGCGTGATCTACAGCTCTCGCTGGAGCGGTTCGCAGCCGAGTGCGAAGCGGCCGGGATGAAAATCAGTGCCTCCAAATCCGAGACCTTGGTCTTGAACCGGAAAAGGGTGGAGTGCCTTCTCCGGGTTGGGGAGGATGTGCTGCCCCTAGTGGAGGAGTTCAAGTATCTTGGGGTCTTGTTCACGAATGAGGGGAAGATGGAGCGGGAGATCGACAGGCGGATTGGTGCGGCGTCTGCTGTGAAGCGGGCGCTGTACCAAAAGGCGAAGCTCTCGATTTACCGGTCGATCTACGTTCCTACCCTCATCTATGGTCACGAGCTTTGGGTCGTGACCGAAAGAACGAGATCCCGGATACAAGCGGCTGAAATGAGTTTTCTCCGTAGTGTGTCTGGGCGCTCCCTTAGAGATAGGGTGAGGAGCTCAGTCATCCGGGGAGGACTCAGAGTAGAGCCCCTGCTTCTCCACGTCGAGAGGAGCCAGTTGAGGTGGCTCGGGCATCTGGTCAGGATGCCTCCTGGACGCCTCCCTGGTGAGGTGTTCCAAGCACGTCCCACCGGGAGGAGGCCCAGGGGAAGACCCAGGACACGCTGGAGGGACTATGTCTCCCGGCTGGCCTGGGAACACCTTGGGATTCCACTGGAGGAGCTGGCCCAAGTGGCTGGGGAGAGGGACGTCTGGGCCTCCCTACTGAAGCTGCTGCCCCTGCGACCCGACCCCGGATAAGCGGAAGAAAACGGACGGACGGGCAACTGCAACATTAAATGTGGTTTACTTGGAGTTTGTGTACGCGATGGACTGGCGACCTGTCCAGGGTGTACCCCGCCTCTCGCCCATTGACACCTGGAGATAGGCACCAGCACTCCTCGCGACCCCAAGCGGGACAAGCTTGTTGGAAAATGGATGGATGGAGTTTGTGTAATTTAGCAACACTAAGAAGTTTTCAGTTATCTTCCTTAGGCGGAAAAAGTATGCCGTAACGGCAAACCTACCTTCTACCTACGCTGTCAGGACCGGCAAGAGGCCCAAGGTGGCTCTGGAGGAGCTGCAGAGATTCACGGCTCAGACGGGAGAATTTGTCAACAGGACAACAACTAAACCTGCACCCCATGAATCTGTCCTTTATAAGATAGTGACAAGAAGTCAATTCTTGTTCAGTGAAAGCCATAGGAAGGTGCTCTGGTTAGACTAGGGTGACCAAAATGTGCTCTTTCGCCCGGACACATCCACTTTTTATATTCACAGAATAATGAAAATGTCCAATAGGCATGTACTGAAAGTGACTTGAAACGAGACAGCCTTCCTTGTGTGTGACGTCATCCCCAACCTGCTGCCTTGTGGGCGGTTCTTCACGGCTCAGCAGGGGCTGCGCCGCTGCTGACAAGATGTCATAGCGCAAGTCTAGCTTCAACAAAGAAAGCAGAAAAGAAAGTTCTCTCATAGCGCCTGAATCAGGACAAAACGGGTGATGGAGTGACATATGTTTCCTATGACAAAGCTGCCAGGGATGTCGGCGGTCACGGAAAATGAAAAAAGGCTACGTGTTGAGTTTGCTGTTACACCCACGAGAAGGCCGACAGCCTGGCATGTTACTCAAATATCACTGAAGGTTACATGATCGTTGGGCTTCCCTTACCCAATGCAAATGTAGAGAGGGTTTCCTCACTGCTGCAGAGCCAGGGAAGAAGACAGGAACCATCCTTCTGTTGAGTCACTGAAGGGGATTCAGCTTGTGCGATGTAATTTCAAAGACACTTCTTGAAAAGCCTTTCATGCTTATTTGGTGAAATCAAAAAGTTCTAAAAAAAAAAAAATCAGCTCTATAGCAAAAGATGGATGGGAAGACAAGGAGGGTGAAAAAATAGGATGAAGATGAAAACCAAAGACTAGAGTATGCGCATGTCCCTTAAGTGTCTTTGTGTGGCTGCTACTTGTTACTTTGTCATTACATGGAAAAGAATAATATTTCCAATATTAGTTTTTTTGTCCACAATGACTCAGAAAGCCATTATTGTTATAGGTCAAATTTCAAACATAGAGTCAATATTTCTATTATTTTTGAGTCATTTTTAAACTTGTAGACTTATAAAAGCCCTAAAGATTGTTATTTAACCAGTCTTTCTAACCACACAGAGTAGGCATACTTTTAATATTTTACAACAAGAGGTCTTCTCTGCCGAAGGAAAACAGTTTTTTGGAGCACCTCATTGGATGAGCATGAAGATGTCCAGTAGGATGCTCGGACTGACCAGGGGTTTGAGTACGCCCCCTTTGAGACCTCCACCAAAACAAGGCTGCTGAAAAAGCACCTTTAGAGTACAGGTACACCAAACTGTGTTCCCCGTTCACTTTGGTCTAGGCAGACAATGCGAACAAGTGGAAATTGGGCAAGAAAAAAAGAAACAAGGCTGGGCTGGGCACTCTCTACAACGTCCTCCCGAAAGTGATGATTTATTTTCTTTATTAAAATGATAAAATGATTTTATTATTTGTCCAAGAGGTTACATTGTTTAACAGCAGCGCTGGCCTACTGACTCGAAGTTAAATCCCTCGTGCATCGTCCTCCTCTGCTGGAGGCCACCCTTCTTGACGGTCTGTCGCTGACGACCGTCTGATTGTTTAAGTTTTGGAGAAAACCATCAGAAGGCGCCTGATCGATCAGGAGGGTTGCCATGGTTACAGCGCGATGTGATGGCGAGAGGCCGGATTGAGAAGGGAGACGAGAAGGAGAGGCTGGCGTTCAACTGTACGCCGGTACGCCCGAGCCTGACCTTTTGGATTTGAATGGAGAAATAAATAAGGTTTGGAAAGTAAGCGGCGACCATGATTTGCTCCCACAGCAAACGTGGAAATGGCAAACCGCGTTAGAGGCCGAAAAAACAACAACAACAACACATGTCTGCAGCTGTGTCTCCTCTCCTGAACGTGCCAAATTCAAAGCCAACAGCACACATATATGTTTCATTACCCCGGTGTGTGCATGACAACATCGATATGTCATCTGATATTGTTCATTATCCCGGCCGTGGCATTATCCGATTTCTCCCTACCTATGGCAGCTTTCAATACGCTCATGAGTTATATCATGATTACGAGCGGTCTGGGTGCCGGGATGCTGTCTGCATCTCATTGAGGGAGAATGAAGTGGATCAATAAACCAGTGGGGACTGAGTCGGGGGGGGGGCCTTGGAAGATCACAGGGCGCAGCCGCTCCTGGCTTCGTGCAGCGCCCCCCCCCCCCCCACCCACCCCTGCTTTCCGTCTTTAAGAAGAGTGTTTTGAGTAACATTTAGGTGCAGCAGAGAGAAAAAAAATGTAATCACACAGCATGTCAGGCCGCAGAACGGCTTTGTTACAAACTTCACGAGGCTGTAGCTCTTCTGCAAGCGCGGCGGGCAGGCGGCCAGGAGCCGGGCTCTCGCTCTCGCTCTCATTTAAGGGCAGATTTACAAGCCGCTTGCGACAGGAGCCGAGGTGCCTTTTCAGGATGCGTTCTGCCTAGTTGCTTGATGTGACTACATCTGTTGTGTCATCCAGAGAGCAGCAAACAAGCTGTCAGGCAGTCTGTGTGTTATGAATTTGAAAAATCGGAGCGCTCTAATAGCTCAGGGGAGGGCTTCGTCGGCTCGTTCAGAGAAAATATGTAATGTCAGACAGAAGTACAAACACATATATTAGGCACGTCGAGGTGTTACGCCGTACTTACCTGTTGCTGCACACGGCCAGTCGGGTGGCTAAAAAAAACAACAACTTTCTCCTCGGTTACAGGAGAGGCAAAGTTGCTAGTTGTTTCCAGCTGTTTCGTTTGCAAGTATCCGGTAAAACACGTTTTTATTTCAGGAAATCATATCTTGAGAATCTAGCACCAACCTACTATCCGTTTTTATTACCTTTGCGAATACATGAATGGAACCACATAGCGCTGTTACCACGAAATAACAGCAATTTAATGCTCCGTCTCCTCTATTAATCCCGACTTCTGTCCGCGCTATCGTTTGTGTCTTAAATGACGGGGCTGCCACATGCTTCGCCGCGAACAAAAGGCAGGGCGAGATTTATTCTGCACGCGGGGCAGTGTGGGAGGCTGCGGAGGGCCGCTCGCTCCAGAAGGGAGGGGGAGAGGTTTATGCACGGGCATAACCCGGGCCCTAAAGGAAGGCCCCCGCTGCCAGCTGCCAGCCATAATTAAGCAGCCGCGCGGTGTCTATCGCTGATTATGTTTGACCCGGCTAATAAGCCGAGCGCGTGCCACCTACGTGTGGCAGGAGAACGCCGGCCTGCGTCACAACGCCCATTGTCCTTTTCTGGATGAGGTTATTAGTGTGATGTATTGCCGATGCCAAAAAAACGGATGTGTCGCACAAACATTGGATGCGTTGATGCCGCAGCTCTCGGTGTGATGTACGATGGGGGCTGGGTGTAGAGAACAGTCAAGTCTAAAATGTCAACTTTTCAGGTGGGAGGCCAAGCCCTCAGTAGCGCAGGAGGTAAGGATCGCCACTGGGTATACATCGTGGTGTGGTGACGAAGGTGGCTACTCCCAAATAGTGACCAAGCCAAGGTTTGGTAGTTGTTATTTTCCATCTCGATCATTGGTGGTGGTGGTCTGTCACACCCACAGAGCTATATCATGCACTGGAGTGCTAATAGCCCGCTGTTTGAACGAGTCGCTTTGAAGCCACCAGCCGCCATATTGGTACTCCCTTTTTTCCCCCAGTAACTAGGGAATATGTGCGCTACAGCATCGACTAACGAGGATTCAGGGGGGATTAAGACTTTTAAAATGTCAAATGCCATATACTTTTATGTTATGTTCTAAAACTATCAAGTACTGAGAAACTCATGTGCTGAAATATTTAGCATTTTTTTCATTTAAATATATATTTTTAACATTTATAAATATATAAATAACAATATACAAAAACATATATTTACATATGTGTATACCTGTGAAACGTTTTCACACAGCCAGAAAACTGCTTGTTGTTGCAAGCAAATCCTATGGGATTCTGTGAGACTAGGGAGTAGCAAGATGGCGGCCAGTGGCGGCCAGTGACTTTTTCGGCAAAATCAGCACTCCAGTGTATTATATAGCTCAGTGGTCACACCGCTTTGGCCTGCGCCGTCTTGGGGAATTTATCGACATTCTGCTGCGTAAAAAGTAGCGCTGTATAACAAGTCAAACTGCAATTGTCATCGCATAATTAGCATGTGCACTAAAGCAGAGCTTCCCAACCCTGGTCCTCAGGAACTCCTGTCCTGCATGTTTTTGATGTCTCTGGTGCAGCTCACCTGATTCAAGTGATTGCTTGACCTCCTGCAACCATCAAGTGATGCAGAAGCCTCTTAATCATCCATTTATTTAAAGTCAAGGGTGTGGCAGCAAGGAGACGCCTAAAACATGCAGGACAGGGGTCCCCGAGGACCAGGGTCTGCTTGGATGCAATATTTACCAGAATATTTCAAGCGCAAAGCATTTCCACTTGCATGCCAATATTTAAAATATTTGCCTAACCCTGACCCATTATAGTCTGCAATGCTAGCACGCCTGGAACGTGGGGAAAACATTCTGATGAAAACTCTGGGAAAAATGTTGATTAATCGCCAACCCCATTATTGTTATATCAGGATTCATCTAAACTTTCTCAATAACAGGTTTTCATAATGTTGGGCAGCCCCCATAGGCAATGCTTAGAAAGGACTACAAAAATCGAGGACTTCCCGTAACACGTCAGTAAAATATCTCACTTCCTGTTTTCAGCGGGCAGGGCTTCAACACTGGACCTGGATTTTTATCCATTTACGTTTTCGCCATGCCAGTATTTAATTCTATATTAACAATAAATACAAATTTGTCTCAAAAATGTACAAGGTAAGGTGTTACCGATATAATAAAGATGTATCGCTTACTAACTGACCTCAGGCAGAAACATAAAATACATTTTGTTTGGTGCAAAACAACGATATAGCCTCAAAAAAGGCAGTACAGCTACTGTAGTTCAGCACATGGCATGGAAATGAAACTCCTCCATCGCGCCATTGGACTAAACAGAAAAATCAACAGACCATCAAACCAACCTGGACCCATGTGAATTCCCTGGGCAATAAATCTCTATTCTGACCTGCTGCTTGATTTAGCCACACAGAAGGGTTTCCTGAGTGAGCTGCTTAGGATAATGCCACAGCATTTTAACTCAAGTCTGGACTGCCCAGATCACCATGGAATCTACACACTACTACTAATAGCTTGTTTGGACGTTCAAGACGTGGACCTCGGATCATTGTCCTGCGCTTGAACTTGTCGCGCTTGAACTTGTCGCAACATCAATCTCTCCCGTAATTCACACAGATCCATGAATTACGGCTCAATATGCTTCAATCTAAACTTCACCACTGTTGCTCTGGCTGTCTGCTGAGGGGTCTGGTTCTTCTTCTGCAACTTCTTCTAAACTTCTCCTCTTCCAAGATGGCCTTCTATTTAGTAATAGTAGTAATATAAACTTTATTGTAATTGAAACATACATTACAACAAAATTTGTTCTCTGCTTTTAACCCATCCCCGTTGGGGAGCATTGGGCTGTCATGTGTGGCGCCCGGGAAGTGTTCTGGGGTTAAGGGTCTTGCTCAGGGACCCAGAGTGCCGGCACTGGGGATCGAACCGGGTACTTTCATCCTTCTCTGAGTGCAAGCGTGCTGCTCTAACCACTAGGCCACCACTCAATTTGGGGCTAAGCGCCTTACCCAGGGGCACATCGACATGTGGCATGGGGAAGCTGGAATCAAACCCACAACCTTCTGATTGCCAGACGATTACTCAACCCATCAAAGCCACAGTCGCCCCGGATTT
Organism: Fundulus heteroclitus; assembly: GCF_011125445.2. Taxonomy (NCBI): domain Eukaryota; kingdom Metazoa; phylum Chordata; class Actinopteri; order Cyprinodontiformes; family Fundulidae; genus Fundulus; species Fundulus heteroclitus. The sequence goes on along the minus strand of NC_046384.1, from coordinate 19,555,898 downwards.
CTCTGCATTCAACCCATCCCCGTTGGGGAGCATCCCCGCAGCATGATGCTGCCACCATGTGATGGCTGCGTTTACAGCCACACAGATGTGGTAACAAACACCATTTATGTAATTTAGTTTTCATATAGGGTTTCCATTTCTTTATTTGGAATTTATTTATCACCATTGTACCGTATTTGAAAATGAGTGTGCACATTTTGGTTTACCCTGTTTTTGTTGGGACTCTGTTTAATTTACATTCTGTTTGAGTTTGGCCGTTGCTCCGGTCCCTTGGCTGAGGAACCAGCAGGTGGCCGAGGGGCTGAGTTGATTTGGACCATACCACACCAGTGCTATGGGGGGAATGGGGTTTAGCTTTATCTGGTTTAGTTAGGTTTTTGTATGTTTTGACCCATGTGTTTCTTTTGTGGACTATTCAAGTTCCCCTTTGTCTCATTAAGGGAGGTCGGTTTGTTTGAGTTAGGTTTGTTCTGTTGTTAGTTATTTTGAGTACCTTTCGTTCCTTTGACCTCCTTTCTGGATCCATTTCTGTACTTGTTGCATTTTATCTTTTTTGGGTTAAATAAAAGAACCCTGTTTTTTTTTTTTTTTTCCATACTCCTGTGCCTGCTCGGTCCATCACACACCACCATGTCTTTTCCCTGTACGGACAGTATTTTCAGCCCAGGGTGAGGTGAAGTCAGTTTCTCTCCGCACGACGTTACATTTTGGTTTTACCTGACCAGAGAACCTACTTCCAAGTTTGCCGTGTTCCTTACGTGCCCTTTAGCAACCTACAGCGGCACTTTCTCCTTGCTACTCTTCAATAAAGACCAGACTGGTGTTCTGGCCAAGTAAAAGCTGTCCTGCCGAAACATTCTTTCACCTGAGCTGCGGATTTCTGCAGCTTCTCCTAGGTTGCCATTGGCCTATTGGGAGCTTCTCTGCATAATGCCAACAAACCGCTTCTCGCGTGATCCTCGGTGAATGTAATAATAACGATTAAATAATCCTGACCATGAAGGGTTTTTGAATACATCATACAAAAGAAGACAGAGTGCAATATGAGGTTATGTGTTCTACCCAAACTTAATTATACTGAGAATTGTTTGTTCCTGCTTGTGCAAATATCACCGTCTCCCGAAATGGCAGTCCCAGGGAGGGGTATCCTTTAGTAACTGGCTTTGCCCGCATGTTCACCAACACTGCAGTAATCAGTATAAATTAATAATAGGTGATCAAAGTGCTTAATTTAATGGAGGCTATAAAAGATTAATACCTGACATTATCCAAGCTGCTGTGCTGTTGGGAGAACCACCCATGCCTGAGGTAAACCAATCACAGTTCTATGAATATGACATTAGACACATTGACGTGATGTCTTCCATCAATGTCTGTCGCTCTTCAACACAGCAAGTCTGGATACAGAGTCCACCAAGTGTGACCGGTCTATTTCTGTCTCTTCTTCCCTCCCTCCCTCCCTCTGTGGGTCCAGAGGCAAGAGATCAGTTCAGGGTGGAGGAGAGCTGGTGTTTGGCCTGAGGGGCCCTTGGACACAGATTCTGTCATTGTTCCACAGCTGCCACGCGGCCCCCTCCCCTCCCTGCCCCCGCACCCCCCTGGCTCCAGTCTGCGATCGTCCTCACCTTAAGGGCGTCCCCTGCTACCCCGCCTCCCTAATGAAGAGTGACACGCGTCCGGAGGATCTGATCTAGTCCGCGACTGGGCCCTTGCCTCCTCTGTTTTGTCTCCTATTATTGACTGCGGTGGCTCACACTGAGTTTGCCGTGATGAGAGCGCTGTATACCCGAGAGGCATCAGTCCCAAATCGGAGGGGGTGGGAGGCGAAAAGGGCAGACGCAATTGTATGGATTCGTCAGGACCTAATTGTCTTTATTCATGAGCTGCATGATTGATATTAGGCAAAAATGAGACTCCCTAATTGTTCTCATATGAGGAATTTCTTATACAGCCCCACACTCTTGATATATCCCTGTGTGTACGTGTGTGTGTGTGTGTGTGTGTGTGTGTGTGTGTGTGTGTGTGTGTGTGTGTGTGTGTGTGTGTGTGTGTGTGTGTCTACGCTGCTGGGTGAGATATCAAACTGACAACTCCTGAAGGGCATCTACGCAGTCGTCTCCCGACATATCACTTGAAATAATTCATGTGGCTTTGTTGTCCTTTCTGACAGTTCTTTGCATACATGCTATCCAGTTGTTTTCAAAAAACATCAGAAACAAGACGAATTTAACAGAATTTGAGTTTTTTTTTAGGGCTTTGATATATAGCTAGAGCAATTATTTTCTTTCTTAGAATTGACCTTGCACCTACAAGAAGTGCTTTTCTCCAGGTAACTCAAAAATGTCTGTGTTGGACGATGTCCTGCGATCAATATTTGATGGTACGTACATTAAAAAACCCATTTAAAGGTCAGGCCACAGCATTTCAGTCCGATTTAAGTTTCTTGACTTTGACTAGGCCACCCCAAAACCTCCATCTTCCTTTCTGCTGCATATTTTGAGTGCGCTCCAGCTTTAGGTTAGAAACTGATAGCCAGACACCCTCCTTCAGGGTTTCTCTTTTTTGTTAGGAGCAGAATTTACTTTACAGGTCGTTCAGGTGCAGAAGCAGCAATGCAGTCCCAGCCCTTCACACTACCTGATCGGCTGAGGTATTTAGTCTTCCTAATGTTATCAGACATATTATACTCAAGTAATTTCTTGATTCTGTAGATCTGGCAGTAATAAAGTCTAGGTGTGGAGACCGAAATTAAAATGAGATACCCAAAGAATATGGTTAATCACAGTCATGTAATGACTTAATGAGGAGGGGTGGCTTTTTTCATAGGTTGGTTTGGATAGTTTCTCTCCCCCCACCCCCCCCCACCCCCTTAATAAATGCAATCATTTGAAAACAGTTCTTTGTATTTATTCAGTTTATCTTGGTCAAATATTAGAGTTTGTTGGATGATCTGAAGTCTTTAAGTGTGACAAAAAGTACAAACAGAAAATAATCTGTAAGGAGGCAGATAATACTTCACAGCACAAGACTTTCACATTTCACATTGAAATCAAAACACTGCTGGCAGATTTTAACCATTTTCCTGTTTGAGTAAAAATATGCATCATTTAAATTGCTTAACGTTGCTATTAAAGTGTGTCAATACTATTGAATGACTCTGAAATACTTTATTTTATCATGGTAACATACACAAGAGAAACCCTTACAAGCAATCAACGAGAACGAGTTTTGACCTTTGACCTACAGAACTGCTGTCTTCCAGGTCACTTCAAAAAGTCCGTGTAGAACCACGGGTCTAGCCAAAAAACAAACAAACAGTGACACTGTTAGGTTTTTAAAGCTTTGTCAGTATGCATGTCAATACATGTCTAGGTCCCTATGTACTGTAAATTATCTTTTTGGACAATTCACAGATATAGAAAGATTTTAATATACATTTAGTTGTAACTGTAAATATTGACTGACTTCGTTCAGTGGAATAATTGCATATTTGACAGCTTGAATGTGAAATCAACTATCATTATGAGAACCATTATTGCTAAAGTGATTGTTGATTTTTTTTGTAGTATAAGAGTCCAACAATGTTCATAAAAGTGTAATAGAAAAAAGAAGAACCCATTTTCTATGACATAGTTCTCAAATTGAAATAAAATCTAAGGTTGCTTCTGATTGGCTGATCAGCTCCTTGTGATGACTCCTCACTAGAAAGCAGAGACTCTGCTTGCTTAACCTAGTAAACATAACCAGGGGAGTTTTCAGCTTTAATATTAGTAATTAGGTTTGTAAATGGTCCAGAGTGGGAAACTACAGTAATACAACATCCGTGCCAGAACTGATTGACTGATTTATAACGGCCTTCTGGCTCATTTGATTAAGCCAAGCTCAGAGATCCAGTTGGTGTCATGAGGTGGGAAACGGCTTCATTTCCGGCCAAATAAGGGACTTTTCCTGTTCTAGTTTGGCAGTGCTGGTCCTGAAAGCTGAGTTCTGAATCTTGGTCTCCTTTTCTTTGCCTGTTCAGATAAAAGTAGAGATCCGAATTTAAGCTAGGCGATAAAACCCTTTTCCTTAGGCTTTTCCAAAACTGATTCACTATGATTCTCAGACTTTAACCAGTTTAGGGAATAACATTGTGAATGTTTATTCTCTGGATCGAAAACATATTCTCTCAGTATTAAGTTTGTAGAGAAGGATCACCATTACCTTTGTTCCATCTGTGTGTTTCTTTGCTCAGCTGAATCATTAGTTAACACATTTTGTTTGATTAACAATAAAAAATAATTATTATTTCTATTAGCACTAAGCTCACATTGATTTCTCAAAATCTATAGCTGGAGAATAAATTAATCTTTGAATTGATTCTGCATAGATCTTGAGAAATCGTTATATGTGACTGAGATTGCTCAATGGAAAGTTTAACAAAGGAATTTCTTTAAATAAAATCACATAAAGTGCTTCAGACATTACAAAACACTGCACATTGTTCAAAAAAGGAGCAGGAAGAAGTACAATACTTTTTTAGTATTCAAAGTAACGGAAACTAAGTACACTTTTTGCTCTTCCGGAAAGGGAAGGAACTTAGAAATGAGGTGCAGCTAGAAAAATGTACTTGTTTAACTGATCATCATCAGTGTGAGCACTTCTAATGAAGCAGGAGCTTTGGCACTTTGCTGACATCCACAATAATTTTGATCAAAACATTTTTACGGCAACTTTCCATATTTTAGAAGTTATTTATTTTAGATTTACATCTGATTTAGCTTTCTATGTATTGCTTAAATATTCATTAAAGTTGGTCTTTAATGTATTAATTCTTATTTTATGTAGGTGAATCATTAATCCCGTGAAGGGCAATTTGTTTGCAGCAACTCAGCCCATGATATGTCTAATAACTGGATTTTCATAATATGGATAGTACTGTCCATCAACTTGGAAAGGGTTTTAAGGCCATTCAATTCAAGAGTAAAAAAAAATCCATCATTTAGGGAGACCTCAGCATGTTAAATATTAAAGCTAATTTAAAAAAATGTGTGTAAATATGGTCTCTGCTGGAAGGAGGCTTTCTGAAAAAGCCTTTTGTGAAAGGAATATGGAAGAGCACATCATTGACTGATCAAACAACCCACACCAGCTGTCTGGTCGTTGTCTTATACTCCAAGGTGTGGTGACCCACAATCCTTTTGGAACCTCCTGTTTTCACAAGAAAACAGTCTACAACTGAAGTCCTATAACTTGGTGATAGGACTTCTTGATATTGGGGCCGGCCCACCAACTTTTGTTTAAATGATGAACATCTGAAATCGCAGTGCCATGCCCAACACGCTCTCTGTAGACAGCAGTGGGGCACAAATCCAACGGCCCCTAGCTCGGATCGTCCAATCAAAATACTGGGAATGCACGCGTCACGTTTACGTTCTGCCGGAAAGTGTGCAACCATCTAGAGTTGGCTCTCCTGGCTAGCTTATTGAAGGATCGATTTGAATCTTTTCTGTTAGCAGTACGAGTGAGCCTTTATTCATGATTTTATGTAAAGAAAATTACATTTAGCTTATATGATGAATTTCTAGTGTTGGTTCATGCCAATTTATCTGTTTAATTTAAAATTGATTAAGGTCAGGTTGTATGCGTCACAAAAATGTGTTGCTGCTAATAAGTGTTGAGTGTCTGTGCCTCACTTAACTTATCATGCTAGATACGTTTAGTGGGGCGACGCCACTGCGTTTTTCGTTTCGTTTTGGGCTTGGATGAACCGTTTTTTTAAGGCCATAATCGATATTTGGTGTATTTCGCAGAACTGCAATGGAAAGAGTTTTTTGGCATCACACGAGTCACTTGATCAACAACCATTACTATTGGCTAAACCGCGTTTTTTTCAACATTAGAAGAATGTCGACAAAGTTTTGCGCACATCTGCAATGAAGACGCAACTGCTGAGTCAAACACGCACTCCTCCATGTAATAAAGTACTCTAGAGTCTAATGTGAGGCCGTCTTTCTGACAGCTGAGGCTCAATCAGAAGAAACAATGCACCCAAACACGACAATGCCTGAAAAGAGTAAAAAAAAAGATTAATCTCTTTAACTGAATCAGTTTGGCAAGTACATTAGCTATTGGCATGAAAAGTGGACCAAAAATCCTCCACAGCAATGTGAGACTAATCAAATCAAAGATTCCTTTGTCATTGTTTAACACATACTGTCTAAGCATACGATGAAAGTGCAGTTACTGTAGCTCTGAACCCTTTGGTTAAATCGCCTCCATATTGCTCGACTCGGTTCAAAATGCCGTCTGGGCTTCTTACAAACTTCCAATTGCAACGTCAAGGTAGGTCCATCTGTTCATAACATATAACAGAGTTATTCTAGCATTTTGCGTCTGATTAGGGCATCCCAGTGACTCATCCTACTCGGGGGAAAACACCTTGAGTGGTCAGGTAAGCGTGAATTAATGCTGAAGGGTTTTATGTGGGCCACCGTACACAGCCAGGCCCGCGCACACAGCAAACGAAGATAAAAGCACGTGCGGGGACGTTTATGCGGGTTCGTGCGAGTCCAAGCGCGCACGTATGTGTGCGCCCATCAGTGTAATGTGATAAGCTCCAGCAAAGCACATACCTGATGCCATTAAATGCAATTTCCCATGTGTGTCAGCGAAGCCATTTGTCAGCTGCTAACACTGCACGCTTTATTAAAAACCTCATCCGCTTCAATTAACTGCACCCGCAAAGCAGTTTAACTCCACTCTAATCCTGTCAGGATGTTTAAACAAGCCTTACATACAGTAGGTACATCATTTCCAAACCTGTCAGTGCATTTTTAAACAGCCTTTATTCATCGTTGCAACTTGGGGTGAAGTTGAGGCAGGAGGAAGCTAGAATGAACATTCCCTCGGAGCTGATATCTTCATACTTTTTGGTTAATCGCGTTCCTTATGGTGCATTTAGTCTGTACTTATGTGCCAATCTTGAATCTATTTCTTGACCGTAATTGCAAAATTTAATCGCTTGCAACTGTAAAATCCGACGTTAATTTTGGTGCAATAACCACCAGCTGTGTCCCCCCTACAGTTTGTCTCTTTGGTTAACTGGATCGCGGCTGACAGAAGGCGAGGCTCAGACCAAAAGGTTTCTATTTCAGGGAGGAAAGAAAGCTGGAACTGCTGCTCAAACTTTTCATAGTTTAGATGTGTCGCTACGAAGCAAAAAAGGAAACACTCTTTTTCGATCGCATTTAGGGTTTGTCATTTCGGTTCAACGAACTCTTAAAATTTTCCTTTGTTTTGGCCTCCAGCTGCAAAAAGTCGGTTTTGTGATGGGAACCCAACTTACCTAAAGGCTATGGCCACTGACGTGATGTGGATAACACAGATTATCTCATCATCAGGGAATATGTGGGGGAGATACTGTATTTTAGGCAACAAGTAAACTATTTTTCCTTAAATTTGACATATTGGAACCAGTAAAAGATGGACAGGGGTGACGATTTTGGGTAAATTTGAGACTGACCAAATTGTCACCTCAACTAAATTCTTTTCATGCAGAGGAGCAATGGCTTTGTTCATTGCTCCACCGAGATAATTCAGGTCCTCACTCTGTAGCTCATATGGCTAAAGAAATTAACGCTGGCCGGAGAACACACAGTGCATGTAGGGCTGTATAGCTGCAGACCAGTCAGAGTGGCCATTCTGACTCTGGTCCACCTCAAAAAAGTGCTAATATGGGCACCGGAGCAGCATCATGGAAACGCATGCCACCAGGATGCACATTGTTTTGAAAAATGTTCTGCTACTGTTGTAAAATGAAAAATGTTCTGTTACTTTGACACGTGAGACCCACCTAAGAACTTCTGAAGCCCCTGCAAACTCCTTTATGTCAAATATATTCACAGCAGCATTGCACTTTGCAGATCACAGTTTTTAGAGGAAAAGGGATTAAAAATACGTAAGGAAAATATAGTAAGAGAAGCTTAAATGTACCAAAAATGAGCAAAATGTTCTGTATTCTTCCTGTATTTATATGTTGAACCACATATTTCAGAGAAAGAGAGGCGTAACAACCTTTATTTTAAGATGAGAGTTTGCACCCAAGTCACTCATTCAAAGAAGAATATTACATTCTTTTATGTGTTCATTTAATTTCTTATCCATATGGGTTAGGCCACCACCCTATCATGTGGTGCTAGTTGCCCAATGGGATGTAGGGATATTAAGTGAAAGGTTTACAAAAAACTACCCCAAGATTGTACAAAAAAAAACAAGGACAGGTGTCTAAAATATGTCGAAACTTGTTTGGTTCTGGCATGGAACTGTAGCAATGCAACAAAAAAGCTGCAGAGCACCATATCCAAAGCTTTGTATGGTTCATTCTGAAGTCGGGGAGATTCTTTTTGGAAATTATGACAGTATGGTCTTAAAATCGTAAAATTATACTTTGGAACCGATTTCGCAACAAAAGATAACAAATCAGCGTCAAATCTTTATCAGTTTCAGGACTTTAAAACAATAATGCAAACGGCTAACTTTATTCTCATAACATTACGACTTTATTATCATAATGTTCCTTATTTTGTACACCTAATATTGTGACTTTATTCTTGTAACTTCCAATAAATAAAAATTTCTATTACGCCCATTGTAGATTAAAGGAAATCAATTATTGTCATTAAGAAGTAAATTTCCACACACAAAAAAAACTTTTTCCATGATAAAAGGCATAAATTTGCTGCATTAAAACAAGTACGTTTCTGACATTGTAAAGTCAGAAATTTTGGATCATCATTTTCATCATATCGCGAGCCCCCGGGGGCTTAAACCCACAAGTATAACAGCTGGCTTGAAACGCTGAGCACTCTCAAAGCACCTTGCGTTTTCGTTCTACTGTATTATGCATTAACAGGTGAAAAAAAGGGGTAATATATTTCCTACAATTTTTAAGTACTGATTTTGCGTTTAGAGAAAATTCTAACTTGGAGTTAAGTGCCTTGCCCGGGGGCAAAGCGCCACTATTCTAGGGACGCAGCAGACAGGACCAGCTTTTTAATAGCACACAAAATTGCATGACAAGGTGAGCCATGCTCTGATGCAGTGCCTATGAAACATTGTTTGGAGGAGTCTGCAGCGCTTATTTGCCCTGAGGGGAGAAAAAAAAGACGGATTAGCAAACGTGTCCGTCTCAGCGCCGAGAACATCGCAGGGATTTTGGCATTTAAATGGGGAAATTTTGACTTGTTTTCAAATCCAGTTACTCATCCTTGTACGTGGATTAACAAAAGACTCGGAGATGAGGAAGAAGCTGGCAGCTATGCGGTCGAAGAAAGGAACTGCAACAGGCAGGGATGGAGACGCTGGGACTAAAATGGTACAAACTAGACAGCCTAGGCGAGGTGTTTAGACGAATATAGGAAAGAAGAGCAAGCAAAGAAGAAAGAGTTGTGGGAATAGAGAGACGGTGACATCCCAGCGCTCTCAGATGCACACTGGATGGTAGACCTGCCCCTTTGCTGTTGGTGTGACTGCACTAATGACTGAACTAAATATTGCGCTGCAAGGCAAGGGCCCGTTTGCACATGAAATGTACAGCTTGGTGACAGCTTTCATGGGAAGGTTCAGGCCAGTTAGAGGGCAACGCTCTCACTAGCATGTCAACACTGCAGGGAGCCACATTATCAGCTAATCACCTCCACAAGTATTCTTCCGTGTCATGGGGGGGGACCACATGGGGAGTTTTCAAGATTTGAAGACTTCAAAAACAGTGGAGAGCGAGAGCTTTAATCCTCACTAAGAGGGGAAGTCTTACCACGCTGGAGGAGGCATGCCCAGAGGATGTTGGTTCCATTCGGATCTACATGGCATCGTGAAGTTTAACAAACCCAGGTACAGATGCAATCTCTCAGTGATGATCGCCGTCCTTCACACATCCACCTCGACGTGAACTCAGTTCACTTGTTCAAACAGAAAACAGGCTAAATTTCTCCCACTGAACACTAACACTGCTATTGTAAACCAAACAAGAAACACCGGGTACAGCTATAGCTTTTTTTGCTGCATAAAGTCAAGGCGATGGTCTTTAAAACCTAGTTTATATAGTTATCCTATTTCATTTGAAGTGCTAAAAAATGCAAGTTTTCTAAATTGTGTTTTTAAATGTTAAACGGTCCAGAAATGTTTTATGATCTGTAGGAGTAAAGAAAATAAATCTATTCAGTTTCCAGATTTTTCGGCTGTCAGATACTGTGCTGGGTGTTACAAACAAATCCGGGTATCTTGGACACATCATCACAGAAAATCTGTCAGACGATGATGATGTATGATATCTGTAGACAATGTAGAATGTTGTATGCTCAAGCTAATATACCCTTGCTCGTAAATTCGGTGCATGTACTGATGAAGTCAAAGTGGAACTGTTTAATGCATATTGTACCTCTCTGTACACTGCTCACCTGTGGTCTTCATATAGAAAAAGCAACCTGCAGAGGCTGCAGGTGGCCTATACTGATGCTTTGCCGGTACTTTTGAAACGGCCAAGATGGACTAGTGAGAGTGAGATGTTTGTCACAGCAAGAGTCAATACCCTACAAGCTGTTTTACGAAAGTTAATGCACAAGTTTATCTGTAGGTTAAATGCATCTGGCAATGAAATGATCTTGTCACTTTCTGACACCACACGTAGTGCAGTCAGATACCAGTCTAAGCTGTGGAGACACTGGTATTCCTGTCTTCTTAAAGCTCCTATTTAATTGATAATGGTACTTGTTTTGTGTTTTTATCTTATCTATTTATTTATTTATTTTATTTATGTATTTTTTGGGCCATGAGTCCGGAATAAAGTCTATCTATCTATCTATCTATCTATCTATCTATCTATCTATCTATCTATCGATCGATCGATCGATCGATCGATCGATAGATATAGATATCTTTCTCTCTCTCTCTGTCTGTATATATATATATATATATATATATATATATAGATCGATCTCTCTTTCTCTCTGTCTATAGATAGATAGATAGATAGATAGATAGATAGATAGATAGATAGATAGATAGATAGATAGATAGATAGATAGATAGATAGATAGATAGATAGATAGATAGATAGATAGATAGATAGATAGATAGATAGATAGATAGATAGATAGATAGATAGATAGATAGATAGATAGATAGATAGATAGACTTTATTCCGGACTCATGGTCCAAAAAATAAAATAAACAAATATATAAGAATAAAAACACAAAACAAGTACCATTATCAATATATATATATATATATATATATATATACACACATATATATATACACACACACATATATAGACACTTGTCTGCTACAGAAACAAAATGAAAACCTGCTTACTGCTTAAATATTTCTGAAATGAAGGTCTAATACTTTATTCTCCAAGGATGTCACACGTGCTCTTTCTTCCATATCCAAACCCACTTTTCCCTAACACTCACTCACTCACTCACACACACACACACACACACACACACACACACACACACACACACACACACACACACACACACACAGTCATGCCAGCAGGGAGGTGATGGTTAGCATGGTGCTGTCACCAGGGGATGCAGGGTGGGGTTTGCAGGAAAGACTGGAGGTGTAAATTGGGTGAGTGCTGGGTGCAAAGCCTTCTCTGTGAAGGCTTGGCGCTCTGTCTCTTGATGCTTTGTCCATCACCCCCCCCCCCTCCCCCAAGAGATACAGGTGGAGGGTAAGGTAAAGGGAAAACCGAGCGGTGGTGTATTTTCCTTTATTTCCACAGGACTATCAGTTTTAGTTTGTCTTTCACGGCTGCTCTTTGACCCCCCCCTGCTTAGTTTCTCCGTTGTCCAACACAGTATGACGCTTTATTAGATTTAAAACACAAGGTGAGGAGCGGGAGGATGGATTGAATGACCAGCCCCAAGACGGGGAGTGTGACTGCGCTGACCAGGAGTAAACAGGTTTATGCCATCATTTCATATCTTTCCACTTGACGTTGATGAAATTTGAAAGTGTAATCAGCGAAACGAAAGCGCTGGGCGAGCAGGTGTGACTTGCCTTTGATCATAACGGAGACCAATTGCAATTATCCCCCAAAATGGCTTGACGGCGGTACCAGGGGGCCGTTTGCAGATTATGTATTTTTAATCAGAGTTGTTAGCAGCTGTGATGGATGCCGGTTTTACTCATACGAGCATCTGATGGTGTATGTCACGTTTGCTAGCGGTGAATTATCACCATGTGCGAGCTGTCCATTAACTGCATGCAAAGGTGTACACCCCCCCCCCCCCCAGTAGCCTGTGCAACACCTTACTTTATTCACCTGTGTAGGAAGCTGTTTGGTAAGTGCATTACTTTCATTACTGAGGCTTTGCTTTTCCCCTACCTAATTTGTATTACAGCATATTAAGTCAAACTAGGGCTGGACGATATAGAAAAAAAGCATATCGATAAAATAAAAATCATATTGATCTCTATCGATAATTCTCAACAAATTCAAAACATATAATTTTAAGTGCAGCCCTGGCCATTTTATGCTGTTGCTTAGCGACATGTTTTTAGATACAGAACTCACAAACACTGAATTCACACTTAACCCTTTATTCAACCAACTTTTTACCAAAACTGCAAGTTTTTAAAAATGAAAAAAGAACACATGCTCTGTGAACTCTTTGAAGGGGGCGGAGCTTTGTGACTGAGCATTTCCTGGGTCTGCGTTTGTGATTGGTTGGGAGGATGTAATGATTGTGGTGTTAACCTACATGGTTAAAATACATAAGGAAGGGAAACTTTTATTCTACTGAGCATTTTATTGACACTTTTTTCTATCATCGATGTACGTCAATAAATCGAAATATATTGTTATTGAATTATCGTCCAGCCCTGAGTAAAACAGATTTTTAAAAAGTGATATTCTTGTAAGAAGGCTATAAGCAGTTAGCTTACCTAACTTAACCAATAGTAAAGTAGTAGTTTTAAATAAATGCTAATTTATCACTCGCACTCAAGCTAAACAAAACAGAGATGCAAAAACGTCGTCATTCCACATGTGTCAGGAGTTTCTGAGAAATATTTACTCAATATTACAATATGCCGGTGAATTTCAGAACTAACAACACTCTCAGACAAAAACCGCATCATCCCAAAGACAGAAGGCCCAGACCGCAGCTGATGGGGGTGCGTACGCGGTCCGATACCGCGAGGACTGCTTAGACTCCGACATCGGTGAAACCAAACAACAGCTCCATAAACGCATGGCGCAGCACAGGAGGGCCAGCAGCTCAGCAATTTCAGCGGTCCACTTGCACCTCAAGAACAAGGGACACGCTTTTGATGACACTGAAGTCCAGATTTTGGTCATCACTGTTGTCTTTCATCCCTCTTTCATGAAGCCATCTTCGTCAAAAGAGAAAAGCCACCACTAAACAGTGGGTTTGCGGTTTCAGTCCAAGCATCTACAACCCTGCTTTGAAACTCCTTCCAAAGAGATTACATCAGCAGTCTGATCATGATTCAGGTGGCCAAGTACTCCACTCACGTCAAGCAATAGCCTCCAACGACCCAGGACAGTGGCGGCTGGGTCGTTGATTTGCATCAGACTTGGAATGGGCCTAAGACAATGGGCCTCCCTGTGTTAAAGAGTAAGTTGCCCAATGTAAAAGCAGGCAAATTTTGAAAAATGCCTCAGATATTGGGGACAGATATTACAAGCACGCTGTAATGCTGCAGCAGCACGACCGGGTCACTTAATAGCTCTTGTTGCGCGGGCATGACTACCAGGAAAAGAGGTTTCGATCAGAAAAAAGTGCAAGCCCACATAAATAACTTCATGTTCAAAAACAAGCCCAAAGAATCGCAATCTATGACTCGGGACATTTGCAAGCAAGCCCAAAGGTCGCTTATAACAAGCGGACTTGGTAGCACTGCTCGCCAAGGGGGCGATGAGGCGTGTGTCTGACTGAGACGCTTTTATAGCCGGACACCGGGGTACGGTGACAAAAGCATGTACCGTTGGAACCAATAGGAAAATAAACTCACCTGCAATAGCCACTGTTCAGCCCTTAGAGGGCAGCACTGAGACGGTTTTAGGAAAATAAAAAAAAAATGTAAAGAAATGCACAGTAACATCAAACTAGCACCCCTAGGCCCAGTTTTTACAGTTTATCTGCAAAAAAGTGGATTTTGGGGTGAGTTACACACGAAACAGCAGCGCTCCAACTGCAGGTGGCTCAAGTGAGAGCCGGCAGAATCGACACGTTTTCAGAAAAACTGAACGAATGTCCGTTTACAGTCAGTTTCCTGCAACTGCTATTCAACCAGCCATTAAGCTGCAGCCATTATTTAATTGTCTGATATGCCGAAAACGTGTAAACATACTATACTAGTATACATTCTATACAGAATACTCAACAATGTTTTATAAAAACACTGTCCAACCTTTCCAATCAGTTGCTTTGGCCATACTCCTCTCTGCATAGTAGGTCACGCTGTCAACACTGATTCTCAGCACTGCCACAGATTGGGAGATTCTGGACTCAAGGTGAACCTCCATCCTTGTGCAATCTCCAACAGGTTTTCTTCCAGTATTATCTTGTATCATCTTTATTTATCCTTCCAACAAGTCTGACCATCCCTCTCCGTGCTGAAGAAAGGCAATGCCACAGCATGATGATTCCACCACCGTGTTTACCTGCAGGGATGCTGTGTTCAGGGCGACGTGCAGCTTTAACTTATCCCCACATAGCGTTGCGTATCCAGACCACAAAGTTCAGCTTTTTCTTTGGCAACAATCCACGGACCAGACACAGACGTAGAAGAAGATTATGTGGGCGGATGAGGGCAAACTACAAACGGGACTTCCTATGGCTTATTTCTAGCCTGGGTGCCATTCCGAACTTAGTCCCGCCCACAACGTTTTAGGTCGGGAAGTTCAGTCTGGCATTGCTCAATAGTAGCGCGGGTATGCTCGCCCAATATCTGGTGGGCCAATCAAATTGTCAGGGCGGGCTTTATACGATGATGGACAGATGATCAACAGTAACGTAATCAACCACGTCACCAAAGCGCGCTTGGGTTGAATTCGTTAACAACAACGATGGCTGCCGCTGGAGAGTTGAGGTGTGTAGATTCTGCTATTAGGTCTGTTCTAGAAGATATTGACAGGTTCGTGTGTTGAAGGACTCCTTGGATCCTTACATTGTTTTTGCAACACCTGCAAAAATCGTTAACGCTCATCTTCTTATGCTAGGTTAACAGTTGAGTTCCGTTGACAACAACTATGCGTCGCCTAACACACGTCACACACTCCGTTGCTTTTATTGGTTGTAGGTCTATCCAATTGAGTGCAGAGGAATTTTTTTTCCTGGTTCGTTCGAAACACGCCCCATAATCACAGCTCTATGGAGCAGTATCAGACTAAAATTCTGACTAGAATTGAGTATGACCATGTCAGGCTAGCTTATTTCACCATTGGCTTTCTTTTTGCCACCTTTCCATGAAGTGTGGACAGCACAACCAGTGGCCGTCCTCTTGACAAAGTCTCCCACCTGAGCTGTGGATGTGAGCAGCTCCTACAGAGCTTACATGGGGCTCTTGACTGCTTCTCTGAATTAACAGTTTAGGTGGACATCCATGTCCTATGATGGACATACTGTACTATTTTATAACCCAGTCCTGCTTTAAACTTCTCTATACCTTCATCACTGTCCTATCAGCTGTAATTTTTAGGCTTCATGATCCAACCGAGGAAATTAGAGAAAAAGTCTCATGAAGGCATTAAATTACACAAAAGGTCAACTTTGTCAACTAAACAGGAGCAACTGGCTCCACCGGAGGTTTTTTAGGGGGTTGAGTAGAAATGCGGGCAATGCTTTGTCAGATTTTATTTATAGTTTTCGTATTATTTCAAAATCATGCAACACGTTGTTGTATCTCTTTTATCAAATCTTGATAAGAGACACTAAATACCAAAAAAATTTGAGTTCAAGGGGAATGACTACTTTGGCACGGCTACATAGATTAGAATATGGAGCACAGCGTGTTCACAGGGAGAGGATAGCCATGGCAGCTGCATTTTGAAGCCCTTTGAAAACATTCCACATGATTTCTTCTAATTAAAAGGACGCGGTATTACAGTTTACATAGCATGAATATTCCATAGTTGCAAAGACCAAAGTCTGTATTTGCCCGCTTGTGTTTGTGTGTGTGTGTGTGTGTGTGTGTGTGCGTGTGTGTTTGTTTGTTTGTGTGTGTGGCCCCTAACTCGACCATGTGCTAACCCAACACAGCTGCAGAGCCCCCTTGAGGGTTTGTCGCGCGGGCAACAGAAGAAAAGCAGAAACGAGCGGTTAGGGGAGGGGGTGTGCGGGGTGTGGGGGGGGGCACTGAACACTTATTTCCATCCCGCCGTACTCTGGCAAAGACATCGCACACCTCTGCAGTTGGGTGTCTCTTGTGCTATTGCTCAATCTTTTTAGGCCTGTCAGTTAGGGTTTCCATCAGCGAGTCCTCCAAGGCAGCGAGGTTGGGAGGCTGATTGTGTGCTTCACTGAGGGAAACGCGCTTCCTCTTCCTCGCGCTAATGTATGCATGCAGGACACGGAGGACAACGCAAGTTGGCTCTTCAGGAGGAATCACGATCAAGAGATTTGATTGCTTTCTTCATGGCCCATGTACAAAATACAATATCAATTTGTTCTGTGTGCAGTGCTTCAGGTTGAATGAAAACTGCTTTCATATTTCCATGTTTTTACTAAACTACTTTTGGTTTATCCCATTTGTGTAGAAGTATTTGGCCCCTTAATTTAGTTTAGTTTAATTTATACTGTTTATGCCTTTTTTGGTTCTACTTAAATTCTTCAGCAATCAATAATTTTTTTTTTTTACAAAATAACACAAGTAAATACAAAAAGAAGCTTTCCTTTAGGGACTGAAACTGTTCAAACGACTGTGGCTTGGTGGGTTGAGTAGTCGTCTGGCAATCTGAGGGTTGTGGGTTCGATTCCAGCTTCCCCCTGCCACATGTCGATATGCCCCTGGGCAAGGCACTTAACCCCAAGTTGCCTACCGAGCTGCGTCTCGGTGTATAAATGTGTGTGCGTTAGTGAGAGCGACTGGGTGAATGTGGCTATAGTGTACAGCGCTTTGGGTGGTCAACATGACTGGAAAAGCGCTATATAAGTTCAGTCCATTTACCATTTTACCAAACCAGCCTGATCCCGTTTAAAGAACAAAACAGCAAAAAATAATTCCTTCCTAAACCTAATAAGTGAGTCTTTTCCATCGCTCTGACTTTTGGCCTATTCTTCGCTGAATTGTTTTAATCCAGCTACGTTGGAGTGTTTTTAAGCACAAAGGGCCTCTTTAATGCCATGCCACAGCATCTCAAGCCTAAAAACTCTATATAGGCTTCTATACTTTGACTAGGCCACTCCTAAACCTTTTTGTTTTTTTGTCTTAGCCATTCAGAAGTGTACTTCCTAGATGCTTGAGATCATGGTCCTGCCCCACATCACAAGTGTTTTTGAGCTTTAGTTCACAATCTGATAGTCGGATACTCCCTTTGAGGGTGAGCAAAATTTTTGATTTCATCGGTTACGACAAGTCGTTTAGCTCCTGAAGCAGCAAAGCAGGCCCTGACCATCACGCTACCACCACCATTTTTGACTATCAGTATGAAGTTTGTTGTTTTTTTGTTTTTTTTTCGTGAGATGTTTAATACCAGATTTATTGGGTTGTACAACTTATAAAACGTTTTATCTGATCCGTTTGCTGAAAACTTTCTCAAAAGTCGTAATTGTCGGGGTAAATATGTGCTACATCTTTGTGTTCTTCTTGGTCAACAGGGGTTTGGATCCTCTTCTGCTCTTTTGTGGACTCTTGCATGAGTCATTGCCTTGTTTCTGGAGTAATTTTGGTAAGTCTGCCACTCCTGGGAAGCTTCACCACTCTTCCATGTTTTCTCCATTCGGATATAACGGCTCTCACGTTCCCAAAGCCTTAGAAAACAGATTAGCAAGCTTCTCCAAACTGAAAGAGGTAATTGACTTTTTTTCTTATATGTTCTTGCGTTTCTTTAGAACGATGCAGCTTTTTTAGATGTTTTGGCCTACTTCATGTAGTCAGGCAGGTTCTATTTAAGCGTCTTTTTGAGTCTACGGGTCTAATAGTAATCAGGCCTCTCAAAGGAACACTGCTTTCCGTTGCTAGTCAGGTCATGATTGTCTAATATTAAAACCTTTTGTTATGAGAAACAGTTGGTCTAACAACAAAGCAAAAATCAAGGAAACAATATCAAAGAATACTTTTTTTATAGGACTGTGGACAGGTAGAGTCCAAGTTGAAAGCGCTAAAACAGAAGCCAAGGACTCTCAGGTTCTTCAAATATCCCTGTCAATCAAACACCGTTTCCTCTGAGTGCGTTTTCCATCTGTCAAGGGTCATAGAAAGTGAGGATGAGACCCATCCCTTCTCCCCCCTCCTCCGTCTCCGCTACCTCCATCCCTCCCTCCCTCCCTCTCCTGCTCCTTAGAGGTGCATCTCCACCTTGTGCATCACGTCTGGGCATGACCTGTTGCTAGGTAACCCTGGGTCACAGCTGCACACCATGGCAGACCTTTTTTTTTATTTATCAGTGAGTTATGTGGGAGACGGGGGGCTGTAATTTATTAGTTTGGTATTGGCCAGCCAGCGCAAGTTTGGGATTGTAAAAAGAAGAGACGTCTATAGCTCATCAAAATGCTTATTCGGATCCGGGGGCCTCGGTCCGCTGAAGAGATTCACAACAGAGGAGATCACAGCATTATAAATTCATCTGCTTTTTACTAAGAAAATCAAGCATCCCCAACAACAAAGCCAATGGTAATGCACTTTCCATGCTGGTAATTGAACAGATGTGGTCAGTGCTCAGAGGACAGAGGAACAAGAACTCATCTCAGTGCAATATGTGACTGATTCATGTCCAAGGATGGAGTAGCTACAGACAAATAGTGTTATCCAGCTTTGCGGGCAAGACAGAGCCCCCCTACTATGAATGCACTGCCAAACTTTTATCACTAAGAAAAATGGCACAAGCTGTCGGAAGAAGCTTCATAAGAATAAACAATAGAGTTTGAACACGGTTTGACATTTTATTGGATAAATGTTTTTGGGGTTAGGCCGTGAGAACTCTTTCCCATCTGCTGGGTCCTTTCCTAGTCGCACCTACACTTGGTTTGTTGTTCTTCATGAGGCCTAGTACAAGTAAAAGCATTCAACTTTGAAAGATGGAACAAGTTTTTAGCCTTCTTCCACGACTGCTGCAAAGTGAATAAAAAAAAAAGACGCTGGTGAAGATTCTCAGTCATCCAGGTCATGGTCATTCCAAAAAAAGTAAAAAACAAAGCAACTGGACATGTTTTCCGCAGTTGAAGACGTTTCACTTGCTCTCCAGGAAGCTTTCTCAATTAAAAAAGTCTGGAGTAATGTGCAGTACCAAGCTTTATACTACTGTCCAAACAAAGGCCTTGTAATGGCTTAGATAACATGCAAATTTAACGACCGCCCATTACTAAGGGGTGGACCTGTTTCGGTTGAATTTGCAACTACGCAAAACAAGTCCAGTTGCTTTGTTTTTTACTTTTTTTGGAATAAAAAAAAAAGACAAACTCATTCACAGGTCAACTTAGAGACCGAAAGGCTCCTTTTTGCTTTGTTTTTTCATTAGTGCTTGTGTGACTCTCGCCTAATGCCATGTTGGGTGTCTACCTATGTCGCCCATATAAAGAAACTACCACTGCGCTGCAAGTGAGAACAGGCAATCTCCGAAACGAAATGTCAAAGATAACATTTGACTCCAGGAACTCAACTATGATGCGACACTTGAGGCAACAGGAAGGAAATCAAGACATCCCTACCCGCAACAACAATCTCCAGGTCCTTACTGAGGATCCTAAAGCGTTCCCAGCACAGAAAAGATGTTGTTATTACGGTTCAGTAAGTTCTGGGTCTGTCCTGGGGTCTCCTCCCCAGCGGAACAAGTACCAAAAACCTCCAAGATGGAGCGTTCTGATGGAATACCAACTCCTTTTGATGTGGTGGAGCGCTGTCTCTATTACAAACTCACTAGATAAAAAAACAAAACCCCTACTCCTACCCAGGCTAGTTCACACTGGGCTGTAAACCGCTCGAGTAAGTGCTGGAAAACCTTTAGACGGAGTTGCCCTATCGTCCCGATCGCCAGAATCTTCACACCCAGCCAACCCCATGGAGATGCATTTTTAACCCAACGCCGCTGGGATATTCGTCATCGTGATTCATGACCAGCGGATGGAAAACATTGGTTCTAAGCGCCGCTCTTTCTTCAACATGGCAGAGCGGAGCAACGCCCTCATTACTGTAGACAAAGCCGCAGTCGATCCATCCGTTTCTTTCCATCACTAGTGAGCAAGACGCCAGGACACTTGACCCCAAGCTGTGCGGCGGACCACATTTGGTAGGCAGATCAGGATGAATCAACATGAACTATAAAGACTCCCCCGCTGGAGACAGAAAAAAACTTTATATGAAGCAAGACCACAGGAGGGAGACTGAGATATCCTTTTGCGGTACCTGTTGCGTTTTATTCAACACATACCAAGGATTGTGTCGGAAAGGCGTTGCCAGCCATCTAGTGGTCAGAGTTGCAACCAGCCGTGCTTAATTTACCATATTTTCATACCAAATACCTACATTTACACATGCTCTGTGTGCTTTAGTCAAATGAAAAATCTCTGCTTAATGTAGCTTCTACTTTTCAGCAAACCCCCCACAAACTAACAAAAATTATTTGTTTGCAATTGTTAATAAATTCAGGCAGTAAAGGTTCATCTGGCTATACTGACTGCATCTGAGTCTACAGGGAGTTGCAACGTGTCTCCAACCGACGACAACTCTACTGTCCACAGCTCTTTATTTTAATTACTGTAATAAAACTGATTCAAATCAATTTGACAATTCAAATTAATATGCTTAATAAATTTAGTTAATTAGGTTCACCAATAGATTTTTTTTTACAGTCTAAAACAAAAGCAATTAAGTAAATGCCCCCTTTAATTATTAGCGTCCTTTTTATTTAATGAGTTAGTAATATTGCTGATATTGAAAAGTAGTTCAATTCACTTTCTAGGTTGTAATTAACAACTGGTTTATTTAATTAAAAACCGGTTGGTAAAATTAAGGCAACCCAACAACCGTGGATCCTTCATACGTCATAATCTTTATTTTTCTTTTGTCGAACGTTGCGTAAAATGTTTTCTTAGTTTTTTTTCTCACATAAATAACTCAAATAATTTGTGAAATATGAAATTCTGAGTTAATATTTTATACAATTGAAAGTATTTATACATGTTTTGTTAATTTTAGTGGGTAGTTTAATTATTCCATCCTGAAACGTGCTTGGTGAGTCTGTGGGCAGACGGCTACCATCTGAGAGTTTGACAGTTTTTGCAACACTTTGGTGCGATCTTCGTTCACGGTGCATCTGTTGCTCTTAGCTCAGCCCCTCGTCTCCATCTTGGTCTGACGAAAGCTCGCCAAAGCTTTTGTTAAAAATTCCCCTTCTTTAATGTGCGTGTGATGAATATTCTTCAGATGCCTCCTCCAGGCCAAAGCTGATCAAAACAAATGCACCTGCACTTTTTTTTTTTTTTCTCCTCCTCCTCGCAACTCCAACTCCCCCAGGATGGGTAAAAATTGACTCCCTGGCTTCCACCATGAGGCAATTATGAGCCATCTGTTCCCATCCTGGTTGTTCCAGCTCGTTTTGTTTCTGCGATTGTTGGTCTAATATTCTAGGCCTGAAAGTGTTAGAGAGGATGTGGAAGGGTTTGGGTGGTTTGGTGGGAGGTGGGGGTGTTGGGTACAGAAATGAGGAGTGGCATGAGGAGGAATTAATCGAATCTAACAGCCGAACCAGAGCTTCCCCTCTGAAAGGAGATAGTCCCACTAGAATGAGGACCATTACCATATTCATCACCTAATATTGCCTTTTGTATGCAAAGTGGAAGAGAAGAGCGCAATATGAATTTCTTTACTGTCTTTCTAATCCCATGTATGAAAGAAACCTACAAACCGATTTTTTAATTGTTTGCAAACAACAAGTCCACTTACTATCCAATTTGTTGTGCTGCTCGCCTTTATTCGGAAGTGATAATATAAACCCATTATCCCCCCCTGTCACATTAGGCACAGATGAATATACGTATACATATATGTATGCGCTTGTTATGCTGCCATGATGAATCCCATTATTGTTTTGTTACAGTAACTATTGGGGCCATTACTCTCTGCCACACAGACAGGCTGGGAGCAGCATGTAGATTTAATTGCAGTGATGTTGCAGGCGAGGCGAGCAGCTGGATCGGAGACTTTTAACAGTGATATCAATAACGGAGCGCCACCTCGGGCCCGTATGATTTTCCATCTCTCCTGACAGAGCGGAAGATGGAAATAATCAGTCACAGCACCCAGCAAGACAGCCCGTGGGACCCCGCGTGACATCCAGCGACGGTGACGGCTCTGGACCCATCTGTGTCCGGGGGGAGGGCAGCGCTCTCTCCGTGTCTGTGTGTGTGTCTGTCCGGGTGTGTTGGAGGACGCGGGTGAAGATAATTGGTGAGAAGGTGTCGGATCATCCGCTAAGGTGGGGCGTTCGCTGCTCCCGGGTCTCCGCGAAGAAGCAGGGGCTTTCGCAAGACTCTGAAAACGGCAAACGAGAATAAATCGGTGTTTCAGGTGCATGGTTTTCACTTTTAAGCATCTCATGGAGTTAAACATGGTGGTGGCAGAGTCATGTTATGGAGATGCTTTTTATTAACAAAGACAGGAAAGGTGGTCAGAGGTGCTAGACAGAGTACCTTCTATGTATTTTATGTGATGGACCAACACAAAGAAAAAAAAAAAAGGGTTGGCAAATGTTGGTATACAGCCACCCTCAGTAAAGATGTTGTAGGACAAGATTCAATGCTTATGAACCTTACAGCGTATTGGGGCGTGTTTCTACCAACTTTTCACTTCAAGAAAACTTCAGTTGTCCACAAATTTCAAGTGATGCCCCATTTTCACAGCTGTATGTACGTGTGGACTTTGACTAGGCTATTCTAACACATGACCTTGATCTAAACCGTTGCCGCACCCGCTCCGTGTTTACGGCTGCGGTTCTGCTGGAAGTCTCCAATCGTTTCCATCCTCTAGCATCTTTTCTTCCAAGATTTTTTCGTCTTTGGCTCCATCCATCTGCTTGTCCACTCTGACGAGTCTCCTTGTCCTTGTTGAAGATAAAACCAGAGCATGATGCTGCTTCCACAACGTTGGATAGAACAGTGCTCCATTACACGTTCAAAGCATTGGATTCTGTTTACGTTTTAAATTGTAATATAGGTGGTTTCTAATTACTACAACTATTTAAAGGCAATTAGATCTTATTTGATTGCTCCAGAGAAACGAGGGTGAAAAAAATGCATGTTGCACTTTTCAAGTTTTTTCTTTTCATCTTTGAATCCATTTCAGACTCTAACACATTTAACATAATCACATCCCTGGAATGTGATCATTTGTTTCTCTGATCACCAAATGTTAAGTTGAGACTTGAGGATAAAAAAATAAATAAGCGTAGAGCTATTTCTAATATTAAATTGTTGAATTTCCTACACCAGCCAACTCATTTTTCTTTTTTGACTGGCATTGAGACACCAGGATATGTGGACTTTCTCTTGCAGATGGATCCAAATTCAGAGCATGAGGCAAGCAAACGAAAACTTGATCTTCAAATAAAGCGGAAAATCTTTTTCACATGAATACAAAAACTGAATTTTGCTGAGGACCCAAACGATGATGGCGACCAAAAATTTGAAATGAGAAAATTTTAAATGTACAGAAAAATGAACACGTGGGATCAGGACACCATGGGAGAATCCAGTGGCCAACGACCAAGAACCAGAGACGCCAGAGATGTGATGAACAGGGAAACCAGGTGAGTAAAATTGACAGAATACAGAGCAGCTGGGGAATAATCTAGGCCAGGAACTGAGGAAAGGTAGCTAACACGAGAGGAGCTAAACTAGTCCACAGAAGGAAAACTGGAGCCATAGGGGACAATATACTACTTATCTGAGAGAAATAAATCCAAGAGTTCAACGAAGAGGAGACAAGGATAAACTAAGGAGCTAAGCAAAAAGAAGTCAACTAAATATGGAGAGACCCCTCCCAAATTAAACAAAAAAATGCAACAAGAGTCTTTCTGATCACTCAGAGGCAATTTTGCCTCACTGGACACTGCTGATAGTTTCTACTGTGTGTCTGTATGCTGGTAGATTTGTTACATTTCAAACTTTCAGTCTGTCTGTGGTTTGGCGCTTTGTATTTGCTGACATCTAGTGGATAAATGATGGTATCCACATTAGATGTGACACAGCCGTGTTCATATGACATAAATCAGTAATTTACCGTTATGTTTTATAATAACAGTTTATATAGATGTGATGAAGCAGTTCCTATCCACATTTCCATCAGGAAAAGCAAAGAGACAGATATTGTTGGTGGTACAATTAATCTATTGATTTGTGGCTTTTACAAATCTTATTTTTAACACTTAGAGTGTAGGTATGAAACTACTTCAAAAGAACATTAACGTGGCAGCTGAGTTTGATATAATTTGATATAATTTATATATATCAGTCTGCTAGGCAAAAAGCTTGGAGCGCCAGCATGTGATCATTTAAAAATGTTCACTTTTATCTTTTAGAGGGGGTGGAATTGCTGAAAAGTTATTTTATGTAACTAAAATATAGGCTGCAAACTTTAATATAACTCCAGCCGTCACAGCAGCTGCAGTGCTGTGAGAAACCTTCATGTTTCAGATCATTGTGGTGATGCATTATCTTCACTTTGGTTATCTCTGTTACCGATATTAAAGTTAATTTAAACAGTAAATGGGTTTTGACACACACAAAAAGAAAAGGTCAAAAGACAGACCCCAACATTTTCAGCAGCACTGAGCTGGACTCCTGTACTCATGAACCTCCTGCAGGATGAGGAGGACTAGAGGTTTGGTACTTGTCAGGAAAAATTCAATCCGGAACTGTCCTGATACTTTCTAACAGTGCTTCTCGAATTGACTCGTTGCATCAAAACGCTACTTCCGCTTCAAGAAGGGTTACTACCAGTACTTCCGGTCCATGTGCCCCTGGTAGAGAAACAATGGCACTTTTTGTACACTAGCTGCCTCCAAAGGTTGCCTAAAGTCAGGTTCAGCACCAATTTGCCAATCTGAAGTAAAACAAACACTAGTATATACCCTGAAGGTAAAGCTAAAGCTAATGAAAACAATGGACCGTTTGCCCTACTTCAGTCCCACTTTTCTGTACATTAAGCCTCAACCACACACCTCGTGACTACATTTCAACAACGCACTTCATAGTTTTATGTTTGACTGACGGTGATTAGTAAAATGTTCACTACTGTCCATGCTGTGACTGAAGGACGAAGCAGAAGCTGTTCGGAGCTGCAGACTGAGACAGCTGATGCTAATAACATGCTAGGTTAGCTTTTACTAGGACGAGCGTCGCTTACACATATTTTATCTTGCAAAACTAAACTTTTAATAATATTAATAATAATAATAATAATAATAATAATAATAATAATAATAATAATAACTACTTATAAAAATTGTACAAACGTACCTGGTGTAATCATCTGAGCGTGCAAGTTTTGTTTTCCGGGACGGGCCCATGGCGGAGCGGTTAGCGGTTAGCGTGAACCATGTTAGGAGGCCTTTAGTCCTCGACGCGGTCGGCCCGGGATCGACTCCGACCCGCGGTGCTTTGCCGCCTGTCTTCCCCCCTCTTCCTGTCAGCTCACTGTCAATAAAACGCGTGCCACTAGAGCCACTTTAAAAAAAAAGTTTTGTTTTTTCCTGCGTCGCTCTCACAGTGTCACGGGTTAGCTTCGGTGTGAGTGGTTGAAACAGCACGTCGATAAAGATGACAGACAAGTGGCTTATCCAATCATATGCAAGGATTTTTGATAAGGCCCAGCCTTCAAAAAAGGCAATTCCTATGGAGAGGTCCCAGATGGATGTGAGTGGAGCTGGGCGGAGCGAAATACATCTGGCTAGAGTCAGGTTAAGTGTCTGGGTCCTCTACTGGGTCTGCGGGAGGGCTATCCACTAGAGGGCAACATTGCCACAGACTGAGCCTCGGAGGCAATGAGCTATTGTTCCACTCCAAAAGAACATGTGTAGCCCCTTTCTTCAGTCTCCTCAATCCTCCTGTAGTCTCCTCTACATCTCGCGGTAAGAAATGCCGGCTACATACTCGGGTACCTTTTATGGGAATGAAGTTGTCGCATTGTTTTTTAGTTAGCCACTGCAGACGCACGTCATTGTAGAGCAACTTTAGATAAATTAAACGCCTTCATTGAACCTTAAACACTCATTTTTCAACGCCAATGCTCGCTTGCTAAAAGCTCATTGTAGGATAATAACACCGGAAGTGCTCAACATAACAAGTATCAACCGGAAGTTGCCAGAAGCCATATTGTGCACAGAGCCCATGGTGGGGCACGCCCCCTATGGGTGACGTGATTGTATTGCAGTGGGGTCGAAAGAGCAGCCTCTCCCAAAAATACAGGCTTTCTAAACCATTGTAAATGTGACAACAGCCCCCCCTGCTGTTTGGTCTGTATCTGCGGTCAGTAACATGATAAATACTATTAATAAACCCCCCCCCTTCATAATGCAGCTCTTTCAATGAAAGTCACGACCCACATTTGGACCATCCTGCATGTTCACGTGATCTCAATCCCATTAAACGCCATGGGATGGGTACCCTTACCAAAGAAACCACCAAGCCTGAGAACCTAATGTTACTTTATAAGACAGAACATTTAATGAATGTGTGGATTTTCTTCTGTTAAAAAAACAACATATTTCAGTGGTTAATGGGATTTTAACATTTCAGCCTGTTCCTCAGGCTATAGACTTACTTTGCATAGTGAACATTAGTCTTTTAGGCCCATTGAACCAGACCTCTGGGCCTCCTGCTGTCCATGTGTTACTGGACAGTCAGTTTGACCTTGTTATTAATAAAAACTTAAATCTGGTTTAATTGTGAGGCTACTGCCTTCTACTGCTGCCTGTTTGAATGTCTCAATGGCTGCAAATCAAGACTGGGCTGGTCTTTTGATCACAGTTGGATTTGATTTTGTGACCAGTATAGGTGCGTCTGGAGTTTTAAAACAGTACACAGGTGAAATAATGCAAAATTCTTGAATAAGACATTTCAATAAAGATCATAGAAAGTAAGAGGTGCACTTAAATACAGCATAAAGATATCACCTGGGCTATAAATCGTTGTGTAGTTCAATAGGCTGACATCAATACATCTTGATAGAGCACACTCACCACACTGATGTTATTTTACAGCTTATGCGTTATTAAAATGACTAATAATACAGATTAAAAGCACGCCAAACTCACCATTGCTGTTCACTTACTACCAAAGGGCCCATGTTGTCTGTTGTGCCTCCAAAACATCCACTTCTGCCCGAAGCGGTCGTCAAACTTCAGCATTTTACGGTTCATCCTTGACCTAAAAAGGTTTTAGAGGATCGGAAAGAGCTTTCAGCGAAGACAGCTGATGTGGTTCAGAACAGCGTCACAAAAACTCGCTGCCTTTCTGAAAGCAACCTTGTTGCTCCAGGTGTGGCATTCATTGCTGAGAACTAGTCGGGGACATCAAATCGGGCAACTTCAAGGGAAAATGTTTCTGAAAAGCGCAGAGTAGTCAGGGTCCACTGTGAAACGCAAAGCCCCATCTGCAGAAAGGACCTCAAGCTGATTCAGAGGCACTAATCACTAAAGCAGAATCATACCGCTGGTCTAGAGCATGCTTCCTGTTTAATTAATGCTTTGTTTGGCATTTTAGAGCCACTGTAATCCACCATGTCTGCATGCGCTGACACAGGGAGGGTAGAAGGGGTGAGATGGGCGTGCGACAGCGTGAAGGGAGGAGGGAAGATGAACCGGTGACTGCAGCGCAGAGCAGAGCAGAGCGAGCAGGAAAGGAAGAAGCACTTACCTTGAACTCAGGTACGTCCGCCTAAATTAGCAGTCATTACAAACGCGCACATGAGTAATTGTCAGCGCTGCATCTTAGAGCTTGAATGAAAAATCCTGTATGTAAGAAATAGTGAGGATTAAAAGGTATAAATATGATTAAATGTATTTTCTTTTTTTATCTAACTTGATGTAGACCTGAATTGTCCTTTCCATAAGTATTATTGTCTTTTCCTGCGCTCAGGTTTAGTTTGTGTAACTGGCAGTGAATGGCTTCATTGTTGAGTTTTGCTGTGTTGGAACCTTTCTGAATAATCTCCTCAATTATGAATGGTATCATATAAGCTACAGACCCAGCGCCTCAGCTAAAGTGGCCCTGTAACTTAGCAACTGGGGCCTCTCATATGACGTCGAAGTGGGGTAACTTCAGACGACCCAACTTTTCCGACCCTGAGGGTCGAAAGAATTTGTTGTTGACATGCAAGTGGAAGTTGAAGTCACTCGGACTGACACATTTATATTTGCACATGATTAGATGGTTTCTAAAATGTTTTTTTTTTTTTGGATTGGAACCTGAAATAATTAATTGAGAAGAGGAGGTCACATGTTTCCAGGGCTCCCTTTGTATAAGCATGTGGAGGTAAACCGACACCTGCCTCTTTCATCTCTGCAAAAACCTTTTCACTCTTCTTCTGTTAAAAGGCACCCAGATCCAGAGTGGTAACAGTAGAACCCCTTAAAGTAAAAAAAAAAATAAAAAATCATATTACCAGCACAAACAAGTATTTTCTATAGCTTTCATATGATATAGACCAACAGAATGTAGTGCATAGCTGTGAAATGGAAGGACGAGCACGTGGTTTTCAAATGCTTTTCCAAATTTAATTTACAAAATTTAGCGGTGCATTTATCCCCCTTTATGCTGACACCCCTAAATAAAATCCCAGGATACCAACTCCCTTCAGAAGTCAACTAATAAGTAAATATAGTCTGAATAATTTTATTTCAGTATAAACAGAGAATATCCCAAGCTTTGAACGTCTGATGGTGTTCAATCCACCATCCCAACTGTGACACAGGGTGGTGGCAGCATTATGCTGGGGGGACGGTTTTCTTCATCAGGGACGAAGAAGCGTATCACATTGATGGGGAGATGGTTGGAATAAAATATGGCGCAATCCTACTGGAAAATCCGTCAGAGATTGAAAACGGGTTGTGATTGGGTCAGAGGGTACCCCTTCCAGCAGGACAATAGTCCCAAACACAGAGGTAGACCTTATAGTGGCCCAGTCAAAGTCCAGACCTAAAAATGTTGACCTAAAAACCATGAAGAATTTTACTTCAGTTTCACAATTTTGTACTGATTTGTTTTAGACCACCTAGCTGCTGTAATATCACCAAAAGTACTTTTAGGCACCCAAAACACGCAGTTACCAACTTAAACATGATTCATGAATTTGTGGCAACAGAAGAGAGAAATAAGCTAATTGAATATACTGACCTCCCTGGAGTAAAGCTGGATTCATCCATGAAAAATGTTGATTAGATTAGTAAGTGGTCTGAATACATAATTGCCCTCCTCTTAGAAAAAGAACATTGGCAACCTGAGAGCACTTTAGAGTCCCCAATAAGAAACCAAATCTTGTCCCGACGAGGTAAAGTTACTTGCGTCCCAGTTTTAAAACAGCTACTCGTCCTTTCGGGGTTTGTGCAAACCTCAGTCAACAGGTAGGTCAGATAGATTTCCTGAAGGACGGAGAAAGTAATGGCCAACACAACAAAGAGTGACTTGTCTCGGTGATGAATGGTGTTACAATCTATTACTTAAACGGTCCTGTTGGCTACAAATTATGGTGTTTTTGTATGGTTAGCAACAAATGAGGATGACACACCATCGTTTCATGTTTTCAAATAACTTATTTCAGGGCATCTTTTATTTTTTTTAAGGGCTTGGAAAGGTTTACTGGTATATGAGTAATGGTCATATTAGGCTGGCTAAAATTACCTTAAAATAATTGAAATGGAATCAAAGAATAGTCAAAATGGCAAAGATCAGCTCCAAGGTGATAATACCAGATCTACACTGACTTGTAAGTACTGTAACAATTAGAAGACGCTTGTTTGAAGCCAACCTATTGACAGTAAGGTCCGGCGCAAAGTCCCAAAAAAAGATTAGATGGGCTCAAGAGGGGACAGTGTGTCAGATGCTGCTACTTGATTAAATTAAAATATGCCACAGCATGGCATCTCAGACTCTGGCATCACGATATGGGGAGGTTTCTCATAATACTCGTTTATCGCACACTACGGATCCAGGATCGGATCTAAATAGTTGAAGAGGGCATGTTGCCCTATACTGAAGGGGAAGCAGCCTTGAAATGTGAGGTGAGGACCCCAACCACATCAATAGGAGATCAACATCTTTGGTCCAAACCAATAAGAGTTGCCAGTTGAATCCCCATACCTTAATTCATTGAAGAACTATGGGATGTAGCCTAATTGTCCATGGGCTGGAATAGCAGTTTAGACCTACTCAAGCTAAATCCTCAAGCATTTTTTCCCCATTTACACAGGGAATGTAAGGGCTTGTAAACAAACATAAAACTGTTGCTGTTTTGAACAGCCTAATGTTCATTTTTCTTCAGTTTCTGTAGACTGATAATCCTGGTAAATTTTATAAAATTTTCTCCAATAGAACAGAACAGGGTTTTTGAAAGATTGTATGCTTTACTCACTTTTTTAAACACACTGCTATGAGTATGATATGCCACACTGTTTTAGTTAGCAACATCTCTTTATCTCCACAGACACAGCGGAGACAAAGGGTGCTCATTCAAAATGATAATGAGGTCTTACGCTGAGAGAAAAGCTCTCCCTGGCTTCTCAGCCTTACTGACACTCCACACTCCAAAAGAGAGAGACGTGACCTCCTCATCACCTGTGCACCTTACACCAAGGGACTCCATCTTTACACCACGTTCTTCTACTTTATCCCCTCCTTGGGTGACAGCGGCACTTTCGACACTGGAGAAAGGAGAACGAGAACTTCAGAGCCTAAGGGAGCGACAGCAAACCGAAGTGGAAGAGGTAAACCGTGAACTGGACGATGCAGTGATCGAAGCTCAGCGAGAAGAGCGCCGCCTTCTTGAAAAGGTGGAGCAGGACTACAGGGAAGCCCAGCGACACCTTAGACAAGTGAAGAGAGAAAATGCTGCAGCTGTGAGAGTTGTGCAGTCACTGGTGGATCAGCAAATTCGTAAAATTGGACAGTTGAAGGAACAGATCCAGATATGGGGTTTTATGGCTGATGGATCGAACAAAAATCAGCTTCAAAGAGGCGTAGAAGAGCTCACACAGCCATGGGAGATCTCTCTAACACTGAAAAGGGTCAGTTTTCTATCACGCCCCCAGTATAAGACTTTGAATTTTGGGGAGGTTGATATTCATGAACAGGGTATGACCTACCACATTGGAGTCTGCGGTGACCAAGGACACAAATGTGCCTTGCACTCAGGTGACACAGATTTCTCAAACATAAATCCTCGTGAAATCCGAAAGGAACCCCAACCAAACAGGGGTGGGCAAAGGAGCAGTCCAGTGGAGAACACCGGGGGAAACAATGGGAACTTTCGTGTTGTCCGGAAACTTCATCTGTCAAGCTCTACAGAGAACGAGGATGAGCCCAGACCAACAAAGTCTTCCATTCAAAGGAGTCGTGGTGTTTCAGAATCTTCACAAGACGAAGAGGTAGAATCAGTGTGTTCAGACTCACAAGGTCAAGATCTGTTCCTGGCTATTCCAGTTGTCTCCAGTCAAGCAGAATCAGAAGGAGACGAGTCCGACTGCAGACAAAATGAAATAAAAAGACGCAACACAGTGAAAGGTAAAAGACGACAGAAAGCCCTTGTTATGGTCTCGTGCAAAGAACCATCATGCCCCCTGGGAGAAAAGGATGATAAAAGGAGCAATGCAACAGCTTTCCCAAAGGCCAGATGTAAGGATTCAGTCTGCAGACATAGTCTTGTAGACCTTTCTACAAAACGTATTTCTCTTTCACAACAGAGCCTCTCAAAGAAGAATGCCTTAACGGAAATGGCATTGGACAGTGGAAGCCCTTCATCTCCAGTGGACAGTGAAGATTCCTGCAACACCTACACTGTAGATACTCCAGAGAATGGATCTCCTAAGCAGGGCCCTTGCTGGTCAACCTGCACCACTGATCTGTCTAGTAAGGAACAGCCTTTGATTGACGATGACAAGATTGGGTGCAGAAAAACGAGAAGAGTCAGTAGAATGCGTCTTGCCTCGGAGCCTTCGACATTTGAGAAAGGCCAAGGAAACTTCACAAAATCTAACAAGGGCATCATCAGCCCTAAAAGGCAATCAACATCTCAAACTCGGGTTTCACATAGTTTAGGTGTAAACCGCGTAAGCAGATCTCTTTCCATGTCAGCCATCTGTGGTGATAAAATAAAACAAGATCCAGAATTGGTGCTATGCACCAAGGACAAGAAAGACACAGTTGACGTGCCTTTTGGGGAATTGGAGGAAGGGATTGGTTCAGCTGCCTTTGACTCAGCTTACCTGGTCAAACAGTTTGGTAAACAAGGCTCAGGCAGAACTGACTTCAATCTGCCAAGTGGTGTCCATGCAACTGCCAGAGGGCAGCTGTTTGTGGTGGACTGCGGCAATGCCCGAATCCAAGTGACAGATCTCCAGAAGAACATTGTGCAGCAAGTCTCTCCCTCGGGATCAGAAAGGTCTTCCCGTATCTGCAACTACTTTGATGTGGCTGCAAATTCAAAAGGCCTCATAGCCTTGACCTGTGCTGCAGAGCGAGCATTGTTGGTGTTCAGCCGTCATGGACGCCTCCTGCAAACATTTGGTGGCACCGTGACTGGTTCCACAAATGAAGAGTTGGATGCTCCGAGAGGGGTCACAGTTACAAGTCAAGATGAATTTGTAGTTGCTGACATTAAGCGCGGCTCCTTGACTGCCTTAAAGTTGGACCCCAAAACTGGGGCTAGGTTAGAGCGCACAGTTGTAACCGGGTATCACAGACCCTACTTGGTGGCAGCCTGTCTCACCACTGGGCTTATGGCAGTTTCAGAAAGAGGTAATGAAACTGGTCGGGTTCCATGCATCCGAGTCCTGGAACCTGGGTGGAACACTATCAGAATCCTGGGTGTGTGCTCTGGCCTGGGTCCTGTCTTGACCTGCCCCTGGGGCCTTTGCATCGACCGTGATGGGGACGTCTTAGTGGCAGACTGGGGAAAGCAACACCACCGTGTACTCATCTACCCATCAAAGGGTGTGGGCCGGCCTCTTGTGTCAGACAACCTCAACAGCCCACGTGGGCTGGCGCTTCTCCCAGATGGCCATATGGTTGTGTCAGACAGCATGAATCACTGCATTAAGATATACCGCTACAAATGAACCGCAGAAGGTGGCAAGACCACAACAGACCTGTGTTTATAGTTAAATTTTTGGGCTGGTGATTTTTCTTTGCCATTCTGTACCTCTGCAGTTTTGGTTAAGTACTTAAGTCTTTTCTTAAAAATAAAAATAAGTCATCTTTCCTAGAATGTTTCCCAACAGCCTTGCATCAATATGTACCTGACAGGGGGAGGTTTCATGCTTTCCTTGTCGGTTTGAAGTAATTTTCTTTAATCTGATCCTTGTCTTTTAAAAGGAGACATAAAATGCTCTGATCCTCTTTTTTAGCCCTTAATTACATTTGTTGCATACTTGGAGTCTCTTTGTACTTGGAATTCAATCTTTCTTGGTGCAGCGTAGAAATCTTTTTATTATGTTTGGGTCATATTTTGCAAGCTGTTAAGTTTTCTCTGTTTTCCATTTCGTTTTATGAACAATTACATCACAGTATTTGCTGCAGAATTGCTAAACAAGATCATGGACTTCCAGCTCACCAATTTCGGAAATCTGAAAATGTGTGTTTCGCTATGATTTTGTAGTCCAAGCTCAAGATGCTGAAGCTACAAGTGGATAAGTAAAAAAGGTTCAGTTGTTGTGGAATAACGCACACAATTCATCACACCTTCCCCCAGCATGCTACAAAAATGGCCGAACGGAGTGGATTGGAATGCTCTGTGAACTGAAGGGGGAGGGTGTGAAGCACCTCCGTTGCA
Source organism: Fundulus heteroclitus (assembly GCF_011125445.2). Taxonomy (NCBI): domain Eukaryota; kingdom Metazoa; phylum Chordata; class Actinopteri; order Cyprinodontiformes; family Fundulidae; genus Fundulus; species Fundulus heteroclitus. The sequence continues at coordinate 19,521,682 of NC_046384.1, read as the reverse complement.
TTTAAGGAGACAGCACCAAAACCAGTTGTTATCAGATGAACATCAGAACAGGGGTAAAAGAAGGGCTGTGGGGCAACACAGTCAGACCAAAGCATTGCAGTTCTACTTTATATCGACCACAACTGAATAATTTAAAAGCTAAAAGGAAGGCTTTAAAAGTGTATGTCCCCTTTAAGCTGCGACAGACTGGCGACCTGTCCAGGGTGTACCTTGCCTCTCGCCCAGTGAACGCTGGAGATAGGCACCAGCAACCCCCGCCACATAATGAGGGATTAAGCGGGTCAGAAAATGGATGGATTGATGTCCCCTTTAAACTGTTAGTAGTAGTATAGAAGAGTACAACAACATACAAGGAAACAAAAGGATTGTACCTTTCTGAATTGTGTTTTTCTCTAAAAATCACCTATACAGCAAAAATTATCTTGATCCAGTTTCAATTATATGTGAATCCTCCATGTATCAGAATAACTAAATAAAAACATTAAAATGAATTGAAGAGTTTATGTTTTTTGTTAATTATTTAGGGCAGGGGTCTGCAACCTGTCTGTAACCTAATGATAATAAATGCAGGTTTTATCAGTTTTTTCTTGGAATAATTGCTTTTAATTTTCACAACAGAATGATGCTAAAAGGGCCAGTAATATTTCATTTTAAATCAATATTTTTTCATTATGTTGGAAACTATGATTTGTTTTCTACATCATTATCCACAAATATCAACATCCCGTCCATCCTCTTTTTTTAAACCTCAAAACAGACGTTTCTTTAACGATGACAACATATTTCCTACATAGATCTTTATCAAAAATTATAATTTTTCTTTTTTCAAAAGGCCAGGTGACATTTGTGAACGAGCTTAATTCAAGTGGACTGTAGGCAAAATGGCTCTTTGGACTGTGAAGGTTGCAGGTCCCCTGATTTAGGGGATTAGTTAAAGTTGTTTAACGCCATGTACTATTTTGTTTTCTTTGTAAAAAGTGTTAAATATTTATTGTTTAAATCTTGTATCATTTTAATAGACCTTAAAATATTTCTAACCGTATACAACCTGAAAGACTAAGCAAACAAATGACCATGATAGGTCCCAAATCCTGACTTGACCAAAACAAAAATTTCAAACTTACAGTTTGTAAAATATTAACTAAATGGACCAGTTACGTTTTTTGCAAATTAAGCAAAAATGGTCACCAGAGTGGCTGCTTTTACCCCTTTTATCATAACATATACAGTCAAAAACCTTTAAAAGAACTTGAGTACATTCCATTGCAGGGGCGTAAGGGATAATTAAGCAACAACAAAACTTTTGCCTCCCTATTTGTGCAAACACACAGTCAAGCACATGCAAGCTCAGAGTTTCCCAACTGGTCCACCTGGGCACACACACACACACACACACACACACACACACACACACACACACACACACACACACACACACACACACACACACACACACACACACGCGCACACACACACACACACACACACACACACAGAAGTATAAAAGCACAGGTTCAACGCCTACTGGGGCTACACTTCCCAGCTCAGTTCCACTGTGAGACGGCACATCTGAGGGGATCAGGAGAGCAAACATGGTCACCAGAACTCTGTTTCTGTGCGCACTGTTCGCCGTCTCCTCCGCAGCACCACTGTAAGTACTAACAGACTACTTTTTAGTACCATTGTTAAAAATCACAACAATTTGTATGTTAAAAGGTAACCTAAAATGTAAAATCTTTAAAGCACGAGGTATGGTAAATTTATTCCTTTTCTAAGCAGCATTCACACTGAACTCCACGACAACTCCAAAACCGTTTTCTATTCAGGTCTGATAAATGTAATGTTTTTGGTCTTCCCCCTACTGATTTCCCTGTATTAGCCAGACTTTTAAAGTTACCATCGATTGGGTTACACAATTTTTGTTTGGAGGTTCACAAAGTTCAGCTGCTGGATCGATAAACCAGGCCCACGAGTGCTCCATCATCTATTTGTCAAAGTGCTGGTGTCATTGATTGACTCAGCGTTTAGAAATTACACCACATTTAATGTTTTACTGAAGGACAAAAAAAAGTAATGTGATTTTTATCGTCCACAGACAAGATGCAGCAGTAGAAGGTAAGTCCTTATGGTCTTAATTACTCACGTAATCAGTTTCTCGCAAAAGTATTTCACTTTTTTCAAACATACATTAGATTCATAGTTATGTCAGATCTTAAGAGTTATAGGCCTTGAAATGTGATGATGTCCCTACAATCCTTGTCATTTCTAACAATCTCCTTATGAGGACATGATCTAGAAATGTGTCCATCCATATATTTGTTGCCTTTAAACGTAGAAATAAAATTGATTGTTTGAGAGTTTGCACCATTTCCTTTACACAACATGCCTACAACTTTGAAGATGGATTCTTTTCTATTGTGAAAAACAAAAATAGAACAAAAATAACAGAAACCTTCCACATGCATAACTGTTTAACAGCCCCACCCTTGACACACCCCAAAGTCAGTCCCTGTAGAGCCACCTTTTGCTGCAATTCAAGCCACAAGTGTCTTTGGTTCAGTCTCCATCAGCTCGCCACACCTGGTCTCTACGATATTTGTCCATTCCTCAAGGCTAAACTGCTCCAGCTCCTTTGTGTTGGATGGTGTTCACTTTTGAACAGCGATTTTCAAGTCTAATCACATATTCTAAGTTAGATTGAGGTCTGGACTTTGACGGTGCCATTCCAACATATTAAAATGGTTCCACTAGCTGGTTACACTAGTCTGGGTCGGGTCATTGTCCCACTGGAGGGTGAACCTCTGTCCCAGTCTCAAATCACAGGCAGACTGATATGTTCTGCCTGTCACTAACATGTTTCACTGGGGGGATGGTTATCACTGGCCTGATGAAGAACAAGGCCACAAAGTCTATGGTACTCTGGGAGAACATCAAATACAGTATCTGCATAGTTTTTATAACCACACCCTGACTTGTACTTCTCAATAACTTTGTCCCTGACTTGTTTGAAGAGCTCCTTGGTCTTCATGGTGTGGTGACTTTTGCTTAGTGGTGCTGCAGCCTTTGGTGCCTTTCAGAAAAGCTCTGTTTATACTGGCAGATCATGTGACACTTAGATTGCGCACAGGTGGACTTCAGTTCACCAATTAAGGGACTTTTGAAGGTGACTGGTTGCACCAGACCTTTTTAGGGGCTTCATAGCAAAGGGGACGGATAGATAAGCACATGCAAATCGTTTTTTTCTCATTTCACTTTACTACTTTAGACAATTTTGTGCAGACGCATGACATAAGATTATGTCATGAAATGACATGATTATGTCATTTCTCCACTGTGAGATCAATAAAGTCTATGAAGTCTAAAGATTAAAAACGTTTAAGTTACAGGTTGGAATGTAACAAAATAGGATAAAAAGTCAAGGCAGGTGAATATCTCCATCTTTTTTGGGTAACCAGGTCAGGCCTAGAAATGTAATGCAGTTATTGACATACCCCAATAAGTGTGGAGACTATGCTTCTACCTTGCATTGCTACTGGGCTCGGTGGTCCATATTTTCAAATAATTACGTAGTGATTCCAATTCTGGTGAAACACAGCGGTGGTAGCATCAGGCTGTGAAGATGCTTTTCTTCATCAGGGATAAGGGAAGCTGGACCGAGCTCACGGGAAGATGAGTTGAGCTTGGTAATGAATCAACTGACTCAGGGGGGTTCAATATCAACGGCACACTTTTCAGATTTGTTTTATTGCACATTACATCCAAAGGGAAAACGCTTTTAGATTTTTGGTAGTTAAACATTTTAATGTTAAAAATGTGAAATAAATCTATGTTTGTAATAAATAGTATTTCATCCTTTAGATGGAGATGCTAGCCCTGCTGTTCCAGACCGATGTGCAGGTCTGGAGTTCGATGCCATCACTCCTAACGAAAAAGGAAATACTCTCTTCTTCAAAGGTCTGAGAAACCGGCAACCTCTTTTCAGTCCAACCCATTAAGCCCAACAAAAATGTTTTTTCCCCTCTATAATCCATTTAAATGTATTTAATTTATTTTACATGTTTTTCTTTTCAGGTAACTACGTGTGGACCGGCTTCACCGGTCCAGCTCAGCTCTCCACTCTGTACTTCAGGGAGCTGAACGGTCCTGTCGATGCCGCTTTCCGCATGCACAACCCTGAAAACGCGGGCGATCACGATCACATCTACCTTTTCAAGGTACGGGTCCGTCAATAAATTCAGCCGTGACTGCAGACTGTGGGCATCTAACATGGTAGCCGATGATCAACTCTGTTGCTCGTTTACTGTCCAGGACGATAAGGTGTACAGTTACTTCAACCAAAACCTGGAGGAAGGGTATCCAAAACTAATCCAAGAAGATTTTCCGGCCATTCCCACTCACCTCGATGCTGCGGTGGAGTGTCCCAAAGGAGAGTGCATGACTGACTCGGTTTTGTTTTTTAAAGGTTCGTTGACCATTAAAATAACATTTCTTTCCCATGAGGACAAGCTTACATTCTTAAATAGAAATGCTAGAACTACAGATCACACTAAACAGAAACTCTCCCCCCCTGCAGGACAGGATGTGCACGTTTATGACATCGCCACAAAAACCATGAAGACCAAGACATGGTCCCACCTGCCCGCCTGCACCTCTGTTTTCCGCTGGCTGGAACACTACTACTGTTTCCACGGACAAAACTTCACCCGCTTCCACCCGGTCTCAGGAGAGGTGGTCGGCGCCTACCCTAAGGACGCCCGACATTACTTCATGAACTGCCCCAACTTTGGTGAGCTCTTTAGCGATGACAGTTCACCGCCTACAGGGTCCGATCATAGAAATAACAGCGAATCTTCCTCTTCGTTTTGCTCCCGTCGCGTTTGACCGCAGGTCACGGAGGTGATCGTAAACCACTTAAGTGCCGCGACGTCAAGCTGGACGCGGTCACCACAGATGATGGAGGCAGGACGTATTTCTTTGCAGGTAACGAAATAATGGCGTTAAAAGGTAAAGTTTAATATTTCTGTGACATGTTAGCTTTATAGTTTTATCATGCGCAACCTTACATGCATCTCATATGAAGTTAAGCGTGGGCGCGTGGACTGTAGATCAGACTGGTGAAAGCCATCGCTATCTCAACCTGGCCTCTAACATCGCCACTTCGAGGTTGGCAGTGGAAGAGTCTCAAGTTATGATGGCTTTGAGGAAAAGTATTCAACGCAAAGTCAATTAAGGCTCAAACCCTTTCTCAGACTCGAGTATTGAATAAACCCAGTGGCAGACCCAAACATCGGATACAAAGAAAAGCCATTAAAAAAAGTCAAAATTCATCCATCGCCTGCAGCCCAAAATCTTGAACTATTTAAAAGATGGCATCATATTTCAAAAACTGCTCTTCTGTTTCTAAAACTAACATTCGGGGCCCAGTAACCTGATGTTGATTCCTTAGCCGGGTCATTTGCCCTTGTAGTGAGCCCGCAGTAGGCTGTTTATTTTACAGACAGACATGCTAACTCCTGTCGCTTTTCTCCAATGTTTGGTTCAAAACAGCGCAAGTAAAAAGATAGGATCATATTTTAGGAATTCCTTCCTTTAGCTACTGGTTCCAGCTCAATTTGCCATTTGTGTCCCTTCCTATTTCCATTTTCTGCCCGTTAAAGCATTTCAAGGCTATTTACTTAATTCAAGGCGCATAAGTTTATAAAAAAATTCAAAACAACAAATATTTTAATGTAAGACATTAATATACTGAGTATATCCAAAAATCTAATCATAATTTGCTTTATTAAAGGGTAAAAAGTGATCTAAATCAGCCTATATGTAATAGTAGGCTTTCTGGACTTCAGTGAACTACAGAAAGAGCCATTTTTCACAAGTAGTGAACACATGAAGCAGTGGTGAACCTCCCCAGGAGGGACCAAATTTGCATAAGGAGCCCACGGATGACTCATCCAGGCGGTCACAAAGGATTTTATGCATTGCAACCCTCACTAGGCTCAGTTACAGTCAGCGTTCTTCATCCAACAATTAGAAGGAAAGGCCAAAACCATGGCTGACCACAAAGATCACTAGGGCCCATCTCACTTTCTCCAAAAGACATCCTGATGACCAAAACTAGAAAGATACTAAATGGTGTGGGGCTCCTAATCTACCATATGCAGCCGATTGACAACTTGTGCCAACAGGGGATGAGGGGCGCTCCCACACAATAAAGAAAAACCTCCATACTTACTGATTCATCATTAAAAGAAGTTCAAACAACAGAAACAATGCAATGGCAAGTATTAAGCTGCTTGGAAAACCGTGATTTTGGAAAATCTTGCTAAACCTGAAACCGGGTCCTGCAGTGTGTGCATCACTGAGACAGCTGTGTTGGTTGCCTTCATTTTTCAAGGCGGAAAATGGAAAAAGTTGAAAATAACAGATGCGAGCCAACATCTGGGCTTTTTTAACGAGAGTCTCTAGCCTCTAAACTAAGCTACCAGAGGTGAAGACCAAGTCCTTACTTCCCAAGTAAGTTTAAACTCTTTATAGTCAAGACTTAACAAGTGGCAAGTCCTAGGGTTTAGATTTCAAGCCATCAACAAGTCACAATGACCCAAACAAATGTCCTACAGAGAAAAATGCTGTGTCAACGTTCTCCTCTTCAAAGCAGCACCTTTTTTTGAAAGCTACTTCTTCCCTTTCCTTCCAAGTAAGCTAACCGAATGGCCTAGGAAGCGTACACAAGGATCGAACAAAACTGAGTAATTTTACTGTTGACACGTAAACATGTTTAGCTGACAATACTTTAATGATTGACTGAACGAGCCTGCCGCCCATTTGGTCTCCTTAGGTCCAATCTACATGCGCGTGGACACCCACCGCGATGGGTTTCATGCCTTCCCAATAACCAGGGCGTGGCAGGGAGTGAATGACGGAGTCGACGCCGTTTTCTCCTACGACAGCAAAATCTACTTGATTAAGGTAGCCCTCATTTTATATACCCCCCATGTCTTGAGTTAGTATGACATTGAAATTGGGGGGGGGGGGGGGACATGAAAATAAATGCCTCTTAATGCATCAAACATTTGCAGGGCGATCAGGTCTACATCTACAAAGCACATGCTCACTTCACCTTGATCGAAGGCTACCCTAAAACCGTCAAGGAGGAGCTGGGCATTGAGGGACCCGTGGATGCTGCTTTTGTGTGCCCGAACGAAAACACAGCTCACATAATTCAAGGTGAGATTTCCAGCATTTATTTCTAATGACACGTGTAGAATATTAAGCCGTCAAAGCTCAGTGGCAGCTCAGGGATAAACAGCTTCACGCGTTTCTCTCCACAGGGAACAGGATGCGGGACGTCGTCCTCACTGCCACACCCAGGGTTGTTGCCCGAGAAATGCCATTGCCGCTGTCCGACATTGACGCCGGTCTGTGCGGCGAACAGGGAATTAAAATATTCAAGGGCTCGCAGTTTTATCACTACGACAGCCCCATGATACTGGCGATGGGCCGGATTGCCCCTGTGCCCGAGGACATCACCCCTGCAATGATGGGATGCGAGGAATAGGCAAGAAATATCCCTGAAAAAGGGGGATATGAAGTAAATGAAAAAAAAAATTATCCCCAACGCAAAAATGAAGGCCAGAAGAAAACTGAAACGATCTCGTGTTGAGTGGAGCAAAGAGTGGAAAAGCATGGCTATATGATTTGGAACGTGAGAGACAAGCCTTGTTTCAGGAAATCATGTTTGTCTTTTAAAAATAAAAAAAGAGAACTGCCAGTCCTCCTTGTCTGTTATTTTTATCATCGCTGCAGAGGGATCTGAAACAACCGTGACTCTGAAGGTATGTCACACTCTGTCCACTAGAGGACCACCTGTCCATGTTGCACAGGGAAGAATGGGTTCTGCCCGGTCTGGAAATCACCGTTATAACTCTGATCGCCAACGCTGACATTGTGTAGAGTAAGTAAGAGCACCAGGAAAACTACTTTTTTTTCCCTGTCTGTTGCCTTCCCTGTAGAGACTCCACGAAAATATTCCTATGGCTGGAACAATATATCTCTATTCACACAGCATAGGAAAAAAATGATGGTCTGATACAAAACTCTACAACTATGACAAGATTGGGCTGAAATGTCCCTCGCATGTTTTGAGCACTTTTGCTGCACAACTTCAATACTTATGTGGGTATTATGTGGGAACAGGGTTCCCTTAGATAGGACATTTTTTGACCAATCTGTATAACCTGATTGAATTTGACTTTAGAAAGTGCCTTGAGATGACATGTTTCATGAATTGGCGCTATATAAATAAAACTGAATCGAATTACGTGGTGAACTTGTAGTTTATATCCAATAAATGCTCCTTTTCCGTTTCAGTTTTAAGGCAAAACACATAGCTGGATTAAACGACCTCAGAAAGTTTAACAAGGAGCTTGTGGGAAGCTTGAAGGTTCCTTTGAAGCGAGGATAAACGTTGGCCCCGCTCTTCCACCACTAAACAGACCTCAACTATTGGCATTTCTATCATGCCTGTGATTAAAAAAAAAATGGCATCATCCTTCCTTTTTTTCGCTCATTATTACAACTTACAGGGTTTTGCAAACTGCTTGTGCTCATATTGGAGCATACACTCCAGCCTATCCCGAGGTCAGGGCAGCATTAGTCGGCATTCAAGGCCTTTTCACTCCCCTGGAGAGGTCTTTGTTCAGTTAAAATCCCTGGGACTTTCAGCGAGCATAAAGGAAGCGCTGGCCTCAGCACAGATTCACGGTCGAAACAGTGAGGATTCACACGTGCATAAAAACGGGGACCTAAATGCACGCACACATGAATGGCAGACAGTACAGGCTCTTTCTATAGCATACCTACAAGTATAATGTATCACGACCAGTTATTGGTTGATATGTCACTTAGCTAAATTATTTTACATTTACTTCTGTAATTGAATACATTATTTACTTTTAATGGCAGTAAGATTGGCTTGAAATCTAGCTTATTTGAAGCAGGTTGCCACGAATAGTTTACGTACAGTTAATAACTCACCCGAATTAGATAATTGTTTCAATCTCTTCAGCTTGCATAAATATGGCTATGTTACCCCCGCAGGCTAATAGAGCAAGAGCAAAACTAAAGCAGCTTTCTACCGATTTGAAAGCCAACATTTTCGTTGTTGGTAACCACAAACACTACAATTTTTTTAATAATAGAGTTATTAAGATGGCATAAAACTGCTTTTGTATTGGTTCCACTACAGCTAGCAGTTAGCTTCAGCCTTTATGGCTAAACTAACCAGAAACTGAAGATATTTTATTCAGAATGTTATGTATGCTGTAGAAAGACATTGACTAAAATGAAGGCCTTACCTGTAGGAGATAATGCCTTTGACGTCTTTATTTAGGATAAATCCAGATTAGCTGATGGCCCAAGATCAAAGCAGACGTCTACATCTTAAAACAACTCCAATCCTAAACGTCATGAAACCTTATGCTAAATGCGGATTTACGAGCCTTTAAGCCGTCATATTTGCATTAGGTTCATACGCCCAGGTCAGTGACTATTGACATGGGAAAGTTAAATAAACGTTCGCCAATGATCACCTTCCTGCATAAAACATGAAGTCTACTAATAAAACGGAACATGCAGATGTTCTTTGTAGAAATTTATTGTTTTTACTTTAACTATCTAATCCGGGGAGAAAGTAGTTTTAAATTATAGCCGGTACTTTTACTAATCCCCCCCGTTTCCTTTAATAAATATCCAGATTGGACATTTCAGTTTAAAATGGTCAAATTCTTCTACAAGTGAATGCTACTTTGGTTATTTAACATGCAGTGTGGTTCACTATAGTTGCAAATGTTTGTGCTCATTTTTTGTCATTGTTTTGTGTATCCCAAAGGTGGAAATAGGATTAGCACTGCCCACAAATGGCAGGTTTAATCATTATGAATAAGATACAGGCCAAGGGGAAGAAGAAAGTAGCTTCTCTGTTCAAGTGATAATCTTTAAATTTAAAGAGCTAAATTTTAATCAGGACCTTTTTTTCCCCCTTTAATATATCGTAGAGCCATGAGCACGGCAGAGAACCTTCTGGATCATTCCATTAAACCATGGCAGCGTGTCAAAGTCGCCATCCATCAGACAGCCACCAATTAATTAGATAATCTAATGCAAACAGGAGGACAGTTTAAAGGTTCATAAATGCAGTTGGCATTATCCATCAAGAACATTTGACACTGGAGTGGTTATAGGATGGCAGACCAGCAACTTTAATCTCATTTGCTAATTATCTATTGCTTGTAAGATTTTAAAAAAATCCCCAATATCTGAAAACTAAGAATTCTCTCATTCTTCCATTTAGCAAGTCAAAATAGTTTGGGCAATCCTGATTGAAGTAAAACAAGAAAGGTTTGCTCGGTATTCCCAAGTTCCCTGCTGGAATAGGAGAAAAGCCGGGGTAACAAAACCGTGAAGCAATGAATTTATCTTATACGAGGGTATTATTGTTAAATTTTTATCTTATTGTAAAACCGTGGTCAGTGTATACATGGATGGCAGATCCATTCACAATAATAGCATTTCTATTATATGGAATACCAAATATGATGTATAAATGTGAAGTTTTTTTAATCCTTTTATATTTTGTGACTTATGTGGGTGCATAGTTTTATCTTGATTCTAAAAATAACACAGAAACAATAGGAATGGTACAAAATATTTTTATTCAGAAACAAGTCTGTCAACATTTGAGGTAAATTAACATTTACATCAACATGTTCTCTAATAAAATGTTCAGCCAATAGGCACTTTGCTTCAAAAGACAAGGCATTTTTCAGTCTGTTTGGTAACAAGCGGCGGTTCTTTAAAATGAATAGAAGCAAGGGAACCTACACGTTAGAGAGCTATGGAAGCAGTTTCCAAATCTTTTCATCTGAGGATAATTCAAGGCACATCTATGGTGTAAGAGCTAGCGTGGGCACAAGTCTTTCAATCCATGTCCAGGACATGGCCACTGGGGTTTCATCTCTTGTCCATTCAGGAACATGCTTTTTGTTTGTTTTAATTATTATTATTATTTCCATGAATGAACAATAGGATCTATTCTACTTTCTGAACTTTATACCTATTTAAATATTAATTTACATATGAAAACTATTACAGGTTCAAACTGAACATTTCACCACAAGAAATAAGTAAAATAAACTTTGCTAATCAACACATTTTCAACATGTTTTTCAAGTTCAACATTATGTCTTATAGAGAATTGTCTTACTCCAGGATTTACCAATCGTTTAAAACTGGAAGTATGACTAATATAAACATATTTATTTGGTCAACATTTTTGGTATTGTACTTATTGGAGCTAAGTAAAGAATAAGGTCATCCTTCCCATTGTGTTGATACTGTTAATTTACAATCTTAGCTTAGTCAAAGATGTGTAAACAAAACGGCACAAAGACCTAAAACAGAAACATACAGTTTGTAATAGTTCTGCTTTTACAAAATGAGTTTTAGTAACTAAAGAAATCCCCAATGTGCAAAATTAGAGTCGCGTTGATATCACCCGTTGTTGTGGTTTGAAATGGTTTATGTATTTAATAGGAAAAAAATAGATGCAACCATAACAAGATGTGAACTATTCATTTAAACAGTTGGATATTTGGCTTTGTATTATCAGTGATTTTTACTAAACTATTGATAAACTTAAAAATGATTTCAGCTGTTTAACTAGCTGCTATACAATATATGATCCTCACCATAACTACAGAATAGCACCTAACTTCACTGATTTTGTTCTATGACGATTTTAACTATTATGATCCTTGTTTACTATTTTTAACCATTTAAAAAGATGATTTTCGATAATCTCAACACATTTTTGAAAGCAGAAGACATGAACAGTTGGTTGTAATCAATCATAATTGCAATTATATTAAATGGCATGCCTAGAATTAATATATTTTTTGCCTGTAGTGCTCGGTGGTGCTGCTGTATGGCAGCCTCCCCTCTGTGTGTCTGCCCCAAGGCAGCTGTGGCTACAATGTATCGCCGTCAGGGTGTCAATATGTGTGAATGACTGAATGTAGTGTACAGCGTTTTGGGGTCGTTGGACTTGATTAGGCGCTATACAAGTACAGGCCATTTACCATCTTTTTAATTAGGGTAAAATGCAAGGCACAAGTTTATTTCAGCATACGGTAATCTCTGCTAATCTATTTTACAAATGCTTTTGATACAAAAGCCTAACTATTAAATCTGTGATGAACTGGCATGAAATCTGTAAGCAGGGAGTGTGTAAAAATGAATATACAAATACGTTATATAAAAATCTGTGGCAGAAAAAACAGCAGACGCAGCAATGCTGAAAATAATGTCGAAAAATGTCTAAATTAAAGATTACAGATGATTTTTAGGGATTAGGGTTTTTTATGGTGCAAAGGACTGGAGCTGCAATACTGAACAAACTAGCCTATTTGTAAAAAAATTGCAAGGTAAAGTCACAGCAATTAGCTGCTGCTGTCTTAACTAGCTAGCTAACTACATTAGAACCTTTGTTAAGGGCAAATATTTGTGGAGGCATTAACCTACAAATATAGATTTATAATCTTCCTGTCTATTCTTTTTTTAAGGTAATAGAAATACTTTTTCTATTACAATTTTAGTCACGGTAATTATCTTCAGGTGGAAGTCCACCTGTGTGTGAACAAAAAGGAAGATGGTGTTTGACCGTAGATGCAGTCTGTTTTATTTTATTTTTTTAGCATTTTAACTTGCCTTTCATCTAAAACCTGTGTGGCATTAGCTTAAATTGACTTTGTCGTACCAAAATAAATGTGGGAAAACCAACTGCAGATGGACTTTTGGAGTTTAGGTGACATGACAATAAGTTTTTGAGAGCTACATCACGGCGTTACAGGTAAACATAAGTAAAACACAGACATGTGGAGAAAAGTGCTAATTATGCACAATCACTGCATGGTTTGCTAACATAAAGTAGCTATTTTGGTTATTCTTTTGGGAGGAACTGGGGTACTCATGTCTGTGCAAGTCAGAGTAACAATGTGGGTCAGAACTACACCATAAATTACGACATCTACCCTAAATGCAGCCAGAGTTAAATGTTTTTTGAATGGCGTCGTCAGAAATGGTCTCTTGCCACTGTGGCGACTAACAGGAAGCGTGGGTGCTTTTAAATCCCTCAGTAGGATGCCGGTGTGTTAAGTTTCCAAATTACTGCTCTCAGACTTTTCTCCTGACATCCTCAGTTGTATCACTACTGTTCTCTTGGTTGGCCAATGTATTATTACTTATTCCCATGTTCAACTGTTCAAATGTAAAATCTTTACTCTTTAGCCAAACTTTCTGCTGCTTTCATGGATATTTTGTCTCTTGACAGATACAAATTGATGCCTGGTTTGTATGAAATGTCCTGTGGCATACAGCTCCATTTCATACCCAAAAATGTCTGGTCCATAAAGACCAAAACTATAATGGTACCAAATGGTAAAATAGCCAGCACCCATGAAAACCCTCTCCAAGAAATAAACTACCAGTAAATTGTCTTAATTTGAGCCTTTTGGGATCTTGGTTATTCACAAGGGAAGAGAACATACACTACAATCCTGTTTCTTTTATTTTTCTTTTTAGCTTTTTTTTTTGGCAGGAGTTAACAAAACAAAGGGAAAAAAACAACACATACTTTGGCAAAGTATCTAAACAGAATTTTCTTTAGCTCATATTGCTTTATATTCTTCTGTTCATCTAGAAATCTAACTGAGAACCCTCTCATACAGAACACTTCAAGGAGACTCAATAGTTTGGTAACACACTGCAATCATTAAAAATTATCAAGTTTTATCTTCTATTCAAGCTGCAAAACTAAAAATTGCAAAGATGATAAATAAAAATAAGGCTTTAGCTCTCCTTAATTTACTCCTAATACTTTCATCACTTTGAAAACTGAAGTGTGCTTTGTCAATCCCAGAAAAAAATTTTTTTTTTTTTTTTTGGTGAAAGTCTGTATTGCAGCTTAATCAGAGACAAGCTATGTTAAAATGTAGCTGTGATACATAAAAGCATTACTTTTCATTATATATGTACATATTTATACACTTTTTATAGTTAACCCTGATGTAACTGCAGCGATCTCATTTTGTAAACATTAAAACAAGATCAAGGGACCTGAACACACACGCCCAGATACATGCATAGCCTGAAAAGCCTAGTGCCTTTGTCTCAGGGTGGGATTGCCTAATTTCTTTCCCCGTCTTTCCAGTGTAACACAGGTGAACCCCTCTCTTCATTGAAACAGCAGGCTGCATCATAGCAAAACACAAATACAGAAATTTTTCAACAGAGCAAAGGACCGATCAGTTGCGTCATCATAAAAAAAAAAAAAAAAACGAAATAAAAGTGCAAACCTCTTCATTTATATAACATTAGAACTGCTGCACCAAGATCCAAAGGTTACTAGTCAGCTCAGCTGTAATCCTCCCCCACCAACAACAGAATCAGAATCTACTTGAGTTTGTGCTGGCCATGTTTTTACTCAAGATGTATGATGCATTTTTTGGGGCCTATGTTGTAATGTCTGCAATATTACATTATATTTGACAAATATTTATCCTTCTTCCAGTTTCTTCAAAAAGTTCAACAGGAACAAAGTCTATAGAGTAAAACTGCCAGGCTCTTCATCCAATCCTCGTTTTTTGAGATGGAAACTATTTGCATTTCGCTCAAAGTTAGATAACCATGTTTGGCTATTTACTACAATAGCAGTCTCAGATTTGTTGAAGCTGAAAATATCTTACTTGCTGGTAATAACTCTCTCAGTAATTGTCCTTATTCAGCCCGGAGAAATGTTGAAAATATTGCTTTGTAAGCCCAAATTTCAATTTAGCATAAACGGAGATCTTAAGAGCTGGGGAAACAAGACTTCTCAACTACAACTTTATCTTGTTTAGATTTTGTTTTATTTAACAAAAAAGTCCTTGAGGGAGACTTTTGTTTCTGTTACACTTTAGGTCAAACAATGTCAAAACTGTTCATGCAAACCAATTTTATAAACCTTTTAATTTGCCATCATGTTTGCAATTGATGGGCTTAGAAAACTCATAATAAATTGGAGTCCAAAACAGTACCCACCCAGTTTGAAACATATAACCTGCAAAACAGGGTTTGTTAAACTAACTTGCCCATAACAGCTATCTAATAGAAGAGTAAAGAGGGACATATGATGGACACTAAAGTATACATCTCCGTTTATTTGAATGAAACAACCCCCAACATCAGCGCTTCACTCATTGCCTCGGGCACACCATCCAGCAATCCTTTTCGCCACACAATCTTCAACTGTTGCTACATTTGATAAAACTACACATGGCTGAAGTTCAGTTTTTTTGTGTGTGTGTGTTTCCTGTGTGCACTAAAACACACTGAAGCAAATAAAATAATTAAAGTGTTGCAGTGCAATATTTGTGTTATGTGTTTAGAGTTTTAAAAAAATTAAACTAAAAAAAAAAACTATAAAAATTAGGAAATGTAAAAGCTTTGATATTTTATGTATTTTGTTTCACATAGCTTTGGCCAGATCTGCTTAATACAGGCGTTTGTCAAATGGATTGGTCATGAGTTTAATATTTGAGTGCTTACTGCTTGCAAAGTCTGTCAGGTTTGTGCATTGCTATTACAGTGCTATTACACACAAATACGATCTTTTTCTCACGATGCTATGGATTGAAACACTAAAGGAGCATGTTTCGCCAGCAGGGGCTATATAGTACTATATATGTGTGGCGCTTGTATAGTAAAACAGAAAAAGGACTTCATTATATATTGCACAAAATTTTCGGGGGAACTTCTAACTCTCATTTGGGACAGTTGCCTCTGATAAAACAGTACAGATTATGATGATCAAGATAAAAGAATCATAAGCGACCTCCTGCCGGTGGATTATTTGTTGGAGTCCCATGTCCAAAACTGCTTTACAGGACACAAGACAGCAGTACACCTTTACATAGACTCATGGTGCATTAAAGTTGTTGGTTGCCATAACTGGTACTAAATATCGCTTGGGCAGGTACAAAGTGACTCTTCAAAATGTTCGGTACAATACGACCAAAAATTTAAAGGCATTAATTTGCAAAAGAGCAATATGACTAGTATCCTTTTTTTTAAATCTTAGTAATCCAGACCATTAAAATTCATCCAAATAATTCAGCCAATATTCCTGAAGAAACCACTCATTGTAATGACATGTGGGTTAAATACTGTACTAACCAGTTTGCAATTGTATGTGCACCGTTTTGATTTGCTACAATATCTGCCAATATATCATCTTTTTTTTTATCTCACAGACTCCTCTTTTAAAGGTTAAGCTTTTGTTTTGCTTGGTGGTGAGGTACTGAATGGGCGCTAAGCACATTCTTGTCCATTAGATTCTTCATAAGCTTTACAATCTTGTACTGGAATTAGAAAACAAGGATTTTATTGAGAAACTGTTTTCATCCTGATTCACCTTTGAATCAAGGTACTGAATGAGTATATTGAATTGAATCATATCAAATGGGAGTTTGCTGCTCATGGTTCATCAGTGTACCACATGGCAGCGTATGGAGCTCCCTATTGGTTGCAACGCGGAGACACTTGACCATACTGTGAGCTTCTATGTAAGAACCATCCAATGAAAATTTGTCCACTGTTTAAAGATTTATGAAATCGAGTTTGCATCAACTCCTTGACATATTTAAAATTTGACAGTATAATAAGAAAACTTTATTTATTTTGGCCCGCTAGTTAAAAAAAGGATTCCACTGATCTATGGTTATAACCCCTTAGCAGAAACCCACTTAAACAAAATAAAAAAAAATTTAACTGTGCTTGATGACTACCAGCATGCTTTTCTGAATTCTTTCCTGATTTCTCAGAATCAGAAGACACGCTAGATAACTACAACAAGTAACAACAAATCTAATTTAAGACTTTGGTTTGTGTTTGGAACACAAAAAAGACAAAAGATAAAACAACATATATGTTCGGGAACTTCTTTTCACTGTACTTCTAAGCTTTACAGTGGAAAATTTTGGATATTTCCAATGATATTGAACCAAATCTCTATAGTTTACACACAGACATGAGAATGCTATCAATGTTCCAACGTTCCTCTCATACATGGTGTTTTTTAATGACCCTCCTTCGCTTCCTGAATGAAATAAGCTAGATTTAAGCTGCAGAACGTACTGTAGTTTGGTTTTGTGTGTGTATGGGTAAGGGAGAAGCACATGTGCAACGTTTTGTAAATGTGCGAGTGTGTACATTTTAGCTACACGGCCAGATCGTCGGGGCGAGCTCGGGCACAGCTGCTCTTGCTTCCCTGCCTCCTGAAATCCGTCCCTGCCGCAGCGGGAGGCTGATGCATCTCCGCCCTTGTTATCACCGTGAAGTCGTCGTGTGATTCGATGCTAGGCGCAGCGGCGAGTGCGCTCTCCTCAGGCGCGAGCGGAGAAAGAGGTGTGTTGCGAGGAAGCGTTGGAAACATGGAGCGTCGCTTCTCTTCCAGACGCGCCGCCTCCTCCTGGGAGGAGGAGGAGGAGGAAGGGGTAGAAGGGTACGGAGAAGGACGAGGAAGGGGATATTTGGAGGAATCTTCCTCGTTTAGATTTTGAAGCTCCAAAGCCATGTTTCTCCAATTCTGCCGCATCTCCACAAGGTGGCCATGGCTCTCTTCACTCTCACTGTAGACAGAAGCAGGCGTCGACTCCATCAGGAAGTCGCTTTGGTGGAAAGCACCATCTACATTAAGTTCTTCAGACAAAGGTACGGTAGCCATGTCCGGGTTTAAGGAGATCACCGTGTGGGAGGCTCCAGTTGGACTGTAAGTTCCTCCTTCAGCTGCTTCGCCCCTCGCCGCACACACATTAGAGCAGACTGGCAAACGCTCGAGCCCTGGGGGTGAGGTCTGTTCAGGAATCGTCTCCGTGTCTCCAGGCTCGTTGAGTGACAGGCTGTCAGGGGCGAAGTCCTTCAAGACTCCGTGCTTAACTTTCTTCCAGCCCAGGTGGTAGATCTCAAGTAGGTTGAGGACCAAAGAGACACACCCTACCACCAGCATGAAAATGATGAAGATTGTCTTTTCGGTAGGCCTAGTGCAAGAAAACAAAAACATAGAGTTCAATGTTTAAAAGAAAATGAAAGGCAACAGAAATTACAACCGGCAGTGTGAGGATTTTTGTTGAGTGTTTCTTTTTTCAGCCAGAACAATGACCCCGAATAGTGCAGATGTTTTAATAAATGCTAATTAGGCTTTTCCTTCCCCATCCAGAGCTTTTGCTACAACATCCACTTTTTCATGACCGCCCTTTTAGTTGGTTAATGCAAAACCGCACCCTGCGTTTTTCCCACTTGGCTGAGAACCACTCCACTGCATACTGGGGGTCTTGCACTGAGGACGCCCACATCATCTTCAAAAAGCAAAGACGAGACTCGTTGAACTAGACACCCTCCTCTCAGAGACTCCAGACTGAGATCCTGTCCTTGCGCACCACAAACATTCTTGGTGATATGAAGTGAATTTGGAACCTGCACAAAAAACAAAAGCTAGAGTTTGCACTCAAAATTCAGCAGCATCTCTTGCTGGATAGCCCTGAAAAGCATCTCCGGCACCCTATAATTGTAGCACCACCTGTCAATATGCCTTGAGGGACACAGTCATAAGCCTTTCTCAGATTCACAATACTCCCATGAACGTCTCATCAGCGGCTATGTAGGGGTAAAGACCTGATGCACTTTTCCCGAGCTAGGAAAAAAGTCACACTATCCCTCTTAAATCTCAGGTTTGACAATCTTTCAAGCGTCAATCTTAACAGCCTGAAGGAGGCTGTTTTAGTCTGATCTCTCTCAGGGGCCACCATGGTCTGCCACTCCTCAGCTGTTTCCAAACCCTTCGTACAGCATTGAAGAGATGTTTCAGCCTTGACAAACTGGCTATGTATGTCAGGGACCGAGAGCCCTGATGATAGGAAGGTTTAAGCAGCTCTGCCTTGGTGATGGACTCGGCCGTGTCCCCAGTCACCTGGACGGAGGGCGTGGTGACTGGTTTGAGACGATCCATCCGCCGGCCAAAAATATTATCAGTTCAGGTCTGCAGTGATAAATGTTGTGAATTACCCTGTCAGTAGCTTATTACGGTATTTAGAAAATATATACATGGACTTGGTCATCCTAACTTAGCCTCGTAAGACCATCCTGATCTTGCGAGCTTTCAAGGTTTCACTCGCAGATCAGTCTGGCTACTTTCTGTTAAAGAAAATTTGGAGCAGTTCACCAAACGAACATCCAATCAGCGTTGGCTTTGAGGCGGGTTGAGGTGTGACGCAACGAGAAGCGCGACAGTTCAGTCTAAAGAACATGGCGGCTTCAGCCGATGAAACTAGCGTTAGCGTGGCTATCAAGCAAGTTTTATTGGAATTAGAGAGTATTTCTTTGCTGAGCTAACGAGCCTTTACCTGCAGCAGCAAGAGTAGCTTGGCTTGTGGTTGTGTTTTCGTTGTTGCTCGTAACAGAGCGACGACGAAGCATGTTGATGAGTACGTCATATGCTTCGTTGATCTGATTGGTTTATTTGGCCCGTCTATCACCAACATAGGCCAATCAGCTAACCAGTATTTTCGCCCCTTCCCAAAATTACTTCAATGGAAGGTTTCCAGATGGATATGCTGAGCAAATCCATCTGGCGGAGTCAGGTTAATCCTAACTGACCTAAAATAGGAAAGCTGAATCTGATTTCTTTTCAGCCAATGACAATATGTTTCTGGGTCTTTTTATAAAGCGTCTGTGAGATTTGGTTTCGGCTATTTATAGAAACGGCGCATGTAAGACGTGCTTAACTGTACTGAAGAGGAACTATACTCTGACCTGGAGATGAAGCAGTCCACAGTGTTGGGGCAGGGCCAGCGGCCACATTTGTAGAGTGGCTTGAGGTGAAAGCCGTAGAGGAAGTACTGCCCCAAGATGAAGCCCACCTCAAACAGGGTCTTGAAGATGATGTTGAAGATATAGGTCCTCAGTAGGGCCCCGCGGATCCGGATCTTCCCGTGCTCGTCCCGGATTGGCGGTTTCTCCTTTCTGCCACCTCCTCCCCCTCCATCACCGACGCCATTAAGATAGAAAGGGTCATGGTCCTCCTGATGACGTACAGCTTTTCGGAGGTCCTCCTCCCTTTCCCGTCTCTTCTCCTCCATGCGCACGATGTGCAGCACATGGCCGAGGTAGATGAGAGTGGGCGTTGAAACAAAGATGATCTGCAGCACCCAGAAGCGGATATGGGAGATGGGGAAGGCCTCGTCATAGCAGACGTTCTCGCAACCGGGCTGCTGGGTGTTGCAGGTGAAGTCTGACTGCTCGTCACCCCAGACCTCTTCAGCAGCGGCGCCAAGCACCAGGATGCGGAAAATGAACAGGACAGTAAGCCAAACCTGGAAAAGGCAGATGAAACGATTACAAAGCAACAGTTAGCCAAAGACGTCCGAGGCACTGTTGCCTTGGGATGGAAATCTTATCCTTGATGCAGAGATAATGTCTTCTTAGTCATAATCAGACATCTACTGCACTTAGCATGTTATGATCCTTGTACAGCATTGGAAAAGATGCTAAGTTAACAATCATCTTAACTTACAAAGTCACCTTCAGCATTTTAGCTCCGGCAGGTCAGCGATGATTAAATAATGTGGTTTCTTAGTGTTTGGTTTAAGTCAAAAGCAAAATGTGTGAAATATTCTGGACCCACCCATAATAACCTTTTTAATTAAATCGGTGCTGTTAAAAGGCGAAGGGGATGGGGTTGGAATTTGCCGAAGAATGAGAAACGGGCGACGTGACTCGGGGATGTAAATGGTTAGTTACCTTTCCAATCACAGTGGAGTGTTCTTGAGCATTCTCCAACAGCCGCCCTAGAAAGCTCCAGTCAGCCATGCTTCAATTAATTTTCTAGCCTGGTGGAAGATGAAAGACTGGTGATCTCACAGCACACCCTGGCAATGAATTACAAGCCTGCAGAACACATTTTGACCAATAAATAAATAATTATTGAAGATGATGTTGAAGATATAGGTCCTTCGAGGGGTGCACCTCGATGCCTGCACGTTGGGGAGGAGTTCAAGAATCTTGGGGTTTTGTTCACGAATGAGGGGAAGATGGAGCGGGAGATGGACAGGGCGGATTGGTGCGGCGTCTGCTGTGAAGCGGGCGCTGTACCGATCCGTTGTGGTGAAGAGAGAGCTGAGCCAAAAGGCGAAGCTCTCGATTTACCGGTCGATCTACGTTCCTACCCTCATCTATGGTCAAGGGTCGTGACCGAAAGAATGAGATCCCGGATACAAGCGGACGAAATGAGTTTTCTCCGTAGTGTGTCTGGGCTCTCTTAGAGATAGGGTGAGGAGCTCAGTCATCCAGGGAGGACTCAGAGTAGAGCCCCTGCTCCTCCACATCGAGAGGAGCCAGTTGAGGTGGCTCGGGCATCTGGTCAGGATGCCAAAAAAAAACTGCCATTAAGTGTATGCGTTGGAGTAAACAAGTCTTTTACATCGCTGTGGAGGTATTTCTGCCTGTGGCTATGCCAAACATCTCAGCTGGATATGAGTCGGGACTTTTGACAGGCTTGTGGTTTGGATCACTGTCACACTGCGTACGCGGGTCACGAACTTATGTCCCGACATTCTGTGTTTCATCTGTTACAGCAAGTCTGGGTTAGTGTTACGCTACATTTAACACTTTTGTCGCATCAGTCCATGTAATATTTTGACCAAATTCTTTGGGATTTTTAAGACAGGATTTTCCTTGTTGACTCATGAACAATGACCTCAACTGAGTTGTTGAGCCGCTCTTGGAGTAATTTTGTTGGTTCACGAAACTGGCATGCTTCCTCTATTTATGGATTCTCGATTTACTGCAGTCCCCAGCCTTAGAACTGACTATGTAACCCTTACCAGATTGTTAAACATCAATGACTTTGTTTCTCATCTGAATTTCTTCAGATCGAGGTGTGATACGTTGCTTTTTTAAAGTAATTTAACCTACTCATGTTGTCACACAGGTCCCATTTGAGAAATTTCTTATTCTAGGGGTCTGGCTGGTGAGCTAGTGAACGCGAGCAACTACTCGGGGTGGAACCTGTGGATCATCAAATAAGGTATTTTCAGCAGATTGAGCTACATCTGGGGTCATTTCTTCTTGACAAGTGGAAGATGATTTACTTTTTTTTTACCCTTGGTTGTCCCTTTATTATTTGCCCCGGCTCTATCCCTTGGTCACACATACAAAAAAAAGCTCTTTTCCAGTTTGCTTTAAAACATTTTTTTCCAGTTGTTTCATGAACGCCATTATTACACTTTAGTTGCCACCACGTATAACAAATATTCATAACTTTTATAAATATTTATCCCCTTAAATGTCAATTCCAGCAATAAAAGTATTTTCCCCTGTAGAAAAAGTTTGTCCATCCCGAATGCGATTATTCTAATACGCTGATTATTAATATTGATTATTAATACTAACCCTAATGCTGTTTTTTTCCCACTTGTGTACATAGTATTGGATGAGGGGTTGGTTTCTAATAATAATCATGATTATCAGCATAGCAAAATAGTATTTTAGCTTGAAATGCCCCTCTATAACAGTGTGATGTGTGTCCACTGCAGGGACAGGCAGGTGAGGGGGACAAAGGCCCGCCATCTGTGGGGAGTGAATGAGTGGATAACAGGGTGTCCCTGTTGAATGCCGGACTCATCACATCCCAGGAATGCTGAGGGGGGCAAATGTTTTCCAGAGATACGTACGCACACAAACACGCAAGTAGCCCCTCTGTAGCGTAAAGCGACTAAAATATCATCTCAAAATGATGGGAATGGCTTATGACATAACTTTTAATTAATTGAGGGGAGCCTCATAAGAAGTACAGTGCCTTGCAAAAATTCCACAGCCCTTGAACTTTTCCACAATTTGCCACGTAAAACCATCGATCTGAGGCAAAACGATTTAGGGATTCTCAACTGTTTCTTCTGAGATGATATATCAGAAAAGTCTTGCAATTCGGCAGTCGTTACTGAGCCTAGTTAGTAACCGGAGTCCTGTTGGGTGGGTTGCGTTGGCTTTAGAGGACATTAGTAAACTAACCATTCTGAAGGACCAGAGGGAGCCCCCACAGCCAACCAATTCAGGAGAGATGGTTGTGGAGAGGGTTAAAGACAGCACTGAGCTGTGAGCATTTTCATTGAGCCTCTTTTCAGCGTTCAAAGTGGAAAGAACTTTGCCCACACAAGGCCAGCCACCCTAAACTGACAAGCGTTTGTTAATCAGAGAAATATGACCAAGAGGTAACTCTGGAGGAGCTGCGAGATCCACAGCTTCAGGTTTCGCACGGGTTCTGTTGACAGGGAACCATTAGTACGAGCACTCCCCCCCCCCCCCCCCCAATCTGGCGTTTTACGGGAGAAGAGTGGCAAGAAGAAATGCTGAAAGGAAGCCTGCTCTGCTTTCAGTTTGGCTTTCAGGAGAGGATGCGCCAAACATGGGAGAAGATGAGTAGGTCAAACGAGACCAGTCTTTTAGCTTACATGCTAATGCCATGTGTGGGGGGAAAAGACCTTAAACGCAACATAGACCCTGGACCACAAAACACGGGAGTGGCAGCATCATGCTGTCGGGAAGATTGCTCTAAAGCAGGGACAGGGAAGCTGGTCACAGCCAACAGGAAGAGGAAGATAGTTCTGTGAAAGGTACCGAATGACTGAAAACGTGTTCTGAACACATCAGTCTTTTGTGTCAAAAGTCAGATGGCGCCTATTAAAGCTAACCAGGGACACGCATACCGAGTTTCCCCAAATCCCTGTACTTCAGTGCTTCTCTCAGCCAGCATACGACCAGGTGAGTGACAGCGTTTGGCACGCCAGTCTCACAGCAGCATGTGTAGATGTACATTATGTGTTGATGAGATGAAATGCCACCGGCCGGGGCGGACAATAGAGAAGCTGCCAGATGGATATTGTCCAGGCTGGCGCACGCTTTCGATGGATCAGAGCTCTTTGTCCTAAAGTGTCCCAAACGGTTAACTCTTCGATTGCCGCTTGCACGCCGAAATACTCACAATGAGAGCCGTCGCTTATCGCAATCCCTCAGTCGGCCGATTAGCTTCTCACCATCATGTATTCACACACACACACACCACACACACACACACCACACACACACAACACACACACACACACACACACACACACACACTGCAGTTTGAGAAGGCTTTCTGCGAGGCTCCTTGAAGCCAGTAAAAACAGTTGCAATCAGTATGTAGACTCATAAGGTTAGGTCAAAGTATAAATGTGAGTAGAAAATGTTTAAAGCACATGCTATTTTTGGCATATGGCTTAAAAGGGTGTGCAAAAAGTCAAAAACGTGTATTTTGCAAATGTTTGCACAAAAATACACGATTTGTATCTAAATACCTGGGCTTCAGCAATGCAAAGATTTAAAGACATTAAAAAAGTAGACATAATTTAAAAGAAAGGAAAAACACACTTTCACAACTGTGATCACTCTATGTACAAAAACAGGGATATCTTGTTTTGCTGGTGAAGATTCTCTGTCATCCAGGTCATGGTCATGCCAAAAAAAGTAAAAAGCAAAGCAACTACACTTGTTTTCCGTAGTTGAAAAATACGGAAAACAAGTCCAGTTGCTTTGTTTTTTACTTTTTTTGGAATATCTTGTTTTCATCATCGGTAGGTAAGCAGTATTTATTATTTTTCCTTTAGAGGACTGATATAAAGTAGCCTGCATTAATTCATCAAGAGAAACCCATACGCTTGAATGAAGTGTAAAACTGAAATCCCGCGACAGTGTGTCATAAACCAGCAGAAACTTCCTGTTTCCAAAAGGAAGTGAACGCAGCATGAGAGGAGTTGATAATCCAGCAGGTGGAAGGATGATAATCCCTCCTCTTCCCTCCCACCTGAGGCAACCCCATCACTCCAGCATCCACCTGCTTACCGCTCCCCTCTGAGGCACGTCTCCCCCCGGCGGCGGGCGTCCCTCTTTTCCTTCCTCTTCTTTTCCGTCGTTATTTTAATCCCACGGGTGGGTTCGAAAAAGGTGCAGAGTAGTAGGTGGGCACGGTGGG